>NC_090698.1:10675000-10762500 GCF_040954835.1 Lepisosteus oculatus
TATATTTGGGTGTTATTGTAGTGCAGTTCCGCACTATATATAAGTATCACTGTAGTGCAGTCCTGTATGTGAGTGTTACTGTAGTGTAGGGTTGTATGTGTGGGTAATTGCAATGCAGCTCTCTGCCTGTATGTGCTACTGGAGTGCAGTGGCAGTCTGGTGGCTGTGGCTGGAAGGTTGCCGGTTCGTATCCTGTGGCTGGTAGAGGAATCCTACTCCATTGGGCCCCTGAGCGAGGCCCTTAACCCCAACTGCTCCAGAGGTGCCGAAGAAATGGCTGACCCTGCGCTCTGACCCCCAGCTTCTCTCTCCCTGTCTGTGTGCCTGTGTGTCTCATGGAGAGGAAGCTGGGGTATGCGAAATGACCAATTCCTCATACAAGAAATTGTATATGGCCAATAAAGTGATCTTATCTTATCGTAAGTGTTACTTTTAGGGGAGTTCTACAGTATATGTAAGTATTACTGTAGTGCAGTGCTGTATGACAGTGTTATTGTGGTGCACTGTTGTATGCTTGTGTAATGCAGACTCTGCCTTTATGTGTGTCTTGCTGTAGTGCAGTGCTGCACATGTGTGCGTGTTTCTGTAGAACAGTTACATATATGCTCTTTTCTGACCAGAGGGGAACAATGCCTTATCTGTTGTGTCCAAAGGCAGTTTGCCAGTAATTTAAACACACCGTGCAGCTGACAGAGCCATGCAAATATTCCTCTGCTCTTAGTGAGAGCCTCTCTGCAGTCACTCCCTCTCACTTGCTCAGTCTTGCTTGCTCATCCCCCTGCTGAGCTGGTTCTGCCAGGTTGGAGAGTTGAACATACAGCATAGAGGAGAGCAAACACCTTCAGTCTGATATCACTCACATCTTGAGTGAGAGCTGCTAGGATGCGAGGAGCACAGCATACAGATACCGAGCTAGGTAAAGAGAGGAATGAGGGACAGAGGGCTCACACTGCCTCTCTCTCAGCTCTAACCACTGACCACACTGCCTCTCTCTCTCAGCTCTAACCACTGACCACACTGCCTCTCTCTCTCAGCTCTAACCACTGACCACACTGCCTCTCTCTCAGCTCTAACCACTGACCACACTGCCTCTCTCTCAGCTCTAACCACTGACCACACTGCCTCTCTCTCTCAGCTCTAACCACTGACCACACTGCCTCTTTAAGCTCTAACCACTGACCACACTGCCTCTCTCTCAGCTCTAACCACTGACCACACTGCCTCTCTCTCAGCTCTAACCACTGACCACACTGCCTCTCTCTCAGCTCTAACCACTGACCACACTGCCTCTCTCTCTCAGCTCTAACCACTGACCACACTGCCTCTCTCTCAGCTCAGTAACTGGCAGGGTCAGAGATACTCTTCAGGAGGAGAAATGGGCAGGGTCAGAGATACTCTCTTTTGACTCTGTCATCACCTCGTGTTGCTCTTGGTCATTTATCTGACTGTTGCCTTTATCCAAAGTCACATGCTTTTTTTGTACCCTTTTACACAGCTGGACATGTACCTGGATGCTTGAGGGTACAGCAGCTGTGCTTTATGTTGGATTTGAACCTGCAACCTGCCCCTCCATGGTTCAGAGCCTTGTCCATTGCTGCTCAGCGTTTCTCTAACCATGGCCTCCCACAGGCGTCAGAGGGCTGGAGACCTGTGTCAGTGATGCGCTATAACATGCAGCTCGCCAGCCTCCTTACAGAGACAGCAAGCCTTTCTTCCATCGTCCAAATAGAGCTGTTTTTCTATATATAGGCATTCAGGGGAATTATGTTGATGTCTGTCTGGAAATACCAAAAGTGGGGGCGGAGAGCAGCTCGTAGCCAGCGATGTTGTCCAGACTGAGCCCTTGCAGGCCAGGCCCCTCAGTGTACGCGGAGCACTTGAACCAAGAACCAGCTGGTTGGGGCATTCAGATCTCAGCGGGACTGGAAACCTGCGCTTCGGGCCGAGCAAAGCAGCAGAGACAGGGGTGCGATCCAGGCCCGGGCCGTGGCCCCCCTGCTATAGCGCAGCCAGGCCTGTGGGGGCGTGCTGGAGCAGGGGTCTCCAATCCTCCCTTCAGGGCCTGACAGGACAAATCTGCCACCTCCTCCCATACTGTTCACAGTGCACTGCCCCCCCTCTCCCCCCATCCCCTCGAAAGAGACAAATTGTTCCCCTTATTTGCTCTTCTCTCTCTTGATTACACCTTTTTGACCCGACTCCGCTCTATGTCCTTGTTTTAAGAAAAAACATCCTGCTGCAGCTGTGCTGTTGACAGCGCTCTGAGCACACAGGGTGCTGTTCCGGCTCTGCAGCTCTTACTAAGAGACTGGTCACTGCTGCCTGATGGCAAACTCTCTCTCTCCCCCCCCCAGCGCACGGAGCCAGCTGCTGCCCGTCCACACATCTGGCCGAGGGCAGCACTGTCCGACGTCCGACACCAGAGCAGAGGAAGCAGTGCTTCTGGAGAACCGACTCCGAAACCCGGGGAGACAGCGTGGACAGGGAGTGGACACCGGAACCAAAGGGATCATGTTTGGGAAACGGACAGCAGAAGTGAGGAACCTGGTTCTGCAGAATCGACACCAGAAGTGGAGAGACAGAGGTTCTGGAGAGTCAACACCAGAACCCGCAGGGCAGGCGGGGGAGGAGACAGCGTGGACCTGGGGCTTCATCTGTAGAGGTGCATTCAAAACATTTTCCCCATGCACGTGGTAGAGGAATCCCCACCACAGCACGTGTGCTTGCCAGTGATTATGACTGGACACGGACACGGGGAAGCGAAGTCTCCTCTCTTCACACAGGTACATCCGCTCGCTTTTACACACAACCACCATTCCATTAGGGTGTCGCCGCAACAGTGCCGCATTCTTCATCTCCTCTCCTGTGTAAATTCAGTTTATGCAACATGCACTATGATAATGACAAGGCCTGGCTGCCCCCAGGGAAAACATTTAATCTTCACAGAACAGGCTCTGTGCATCGTTACAGCCGGGAGACAAAACCTGTCACACCTGAACTGTAGCAAACAGAGCCCAGCTGTTCCGCACAGGGACAAGAGCCTGCACTGACAGCAGCTGACACACAGGGATCTGACACACGCACACAGATTGCACGACACCAAGCACGACGAGGAGGCCGCCTTAACAGCAGTTCTCAAACTGGGATCTGACACACAAATACATGGATTGCACAACACCAAGCACAACAAGGAGGCCACCCTAACACAGCCGTTCTCACACAAACATTGTATTCCAGATAGCCCAGTAAAATTGTAACAGGCATAATAATATTTAATATTAATTAACCATACTACTTTTAACCACACTATTTTTTTGCACTGTTCCAAGAATTACCTTGCACTGTTTTTGTCCTGTTAAATTTTCTGTTTGCGGAATTTTGCAGTTTTCGATTACTTGATTACATGTTATTTATGTTATGTTATTACATGTTACTATTATTGCTATTGTGTAACTGTCTTATTGTGTAACTGTCTATTGTCTCATCTTCTGTCCTATTTATATACTGCACCTGAGTGACTAATGAGAAACACTTTTCATTATACTATGCACCTGTGTAAGTTTAATGACAATAAAGTTGAATTGAATACACTCCGTTTTCCAGTAGAGACCTACCATTGACTCTCATTCTATTTTTATCTTCTAGTCTTTGTTTACATTGTGGAGACGCCTTGACGTCTGTCAAGAGTGACTGTCCGCGCACAGACATTCTCAGATTAAGACGCTGCATTGACAGTAACACACCCCCACAGACTGTACAACACCAAGCCTGGGAAGGAGGAGACTCAAACACCAACTCTCAAACAGTACACACACAAGACCCCTGGAGGAACAAACGGATACTATTTGCCCCTCCATTTGGGCATCAGTCTGCAGCAGAGCTCAGGCCCACCCCCGACGCATCGACAACACGGGTTTCGAACCGTCACCCATGTGATTTCGGCCAGTCGGGCCCGAACAGTGGGGATAACAACATCCTGCAGCCCCTCCACCTGTACATGCGGCTCTCGTCCAAGCACACAGTCGCCGGCCCGCTGAGAATTCGTCTGTGATGAAGGGAGCGCCCAGAGCCCCCTGAAACAGGTGACACAGCAAAGCTCCGCTCATCAGCCGTGCGAGATTTACCTGCCAGGGTCCCGAACTGCAGGTCCTCTGGATTAGCTCTGTCCAGGCGTACCTGTAGCACAAGCCAGGCGTGTGGGTCTGTGACGACGCCCAGGGCTCTGGTGCAGCTCTGTCACCCTCCCTGTGGACGGGCACTGGGCTTGACCGCTGTCTGCAGTGACCGCCGGGTGGATTCTGGTCGTGGCCTGTCCAGCACCTGGCCTGGGCCGCGGAGACGTCAGCTGCGGCCTACCTGCCTCCCGCCGCTGTGCCAGCAGTATATCACGCCCGGGGTTACTCTCTCCGGTGAGCAAGGGCCGGTGCCTGGTGCCGTCCCCACGTCCACACTCTCCCATGTCACGTAGCACTAATTCCAGGGAAAGACCGCCTCTGCTCCCTGGAAATTGGAAAAACCACTATTCCCTCATGGGGAGCTGAACCCTTCGGCACGTCACCCAGGCTCAGAATTCCATCCCAGCTCTTTGACAGCTTCCTACTGGATGGACAGTCCACTCTTGGGAACCACGGGAGTTGCAGTCGACCACCAGGAGTGTGGACCTCTGGGAGGAGGAGATGAATCCCTGGGCCATGCGTTTGCAGGAACGGAAAAAAAAAAGTTAAAAGGCGCCGTTTTTTTCAGCGCTTGGGAAAGAGATTCCCATGGCATTCCATAGTGAATACGCAGCTCTCCGGGGAAAGGGTTGGGTGAGTCCGTCAGGCATCCGGGTGCGTTCCAGGAACGGAGGGGCGGATGGACAGAAGGATGAAAGAGACGAGGAGCCGAACTGCAGGGATCACCTCGCTACAGAGGGACCAGCCTGTTTTTCCGAGCAAAAGACAAGCAGCTTATCTCCTCCGCTAGACACGTCAGCCTGCTGTTTTCACTGGTGTAACAGTGAGACCCAGACCACATACCAACAGGATCCTGGGAGTGGGAACACACACTGGGGGGGGCTTGACAACCCCAGCTGTGCCCACAATGCACATATACCCCTGTCCATGGCAGTGTGCTCCTGGTGTCCACTGTCTGTTCATGTCAGGGGCTTCCTGGTGTCCACTCTGTCCATAGCAGTGAGCTCCCTATGGTCCTGTCCGAGTGTGGACCCAGTCTATCTGCTCCACAGTGCCCAGTCCTCCCCACGCAGGACAACTGACTGTAAGAGTCCCTGTGTGCACTGGTGATGAAGCGTCCCCTGCTGTCCACTGTCTGTCCCTGACAGCGTGTTCCCTGCGTGAACTCCGTCTTCACTACACAGGAAGCAAACACTTCACTGCCACGCTGTACGCACACTCACCCCGTCAGCCTCCCAGCTTCCCACAGCTCAGAAAAAAAGGGGGGACAGCCGAGTCCTCAGGGACCTGGGGCGTCCGGAGCAGGCTGCCCCTGCACTCTGGACGTGCACAGTGCTTCTGTAAACAGTCCAAATGTTACTGCCAAAAATCACTTAAGGAATGTTATTTGGAATTTTGTGGTCTTGCAACTTGGCAAACAACGGACAACACCTTGTTGGTGCTGAACACGGAGCGGAGACGGAAGTACCAGGAGGGAGGAGAGAGAGGGAGGAGGAACTTCCATAGAGCTGCAGCTCAGTGTGCGATCTCCCATCCCAGCCCAATGAACAGACAGTGAGCCTGTCTCTCAATAATAATAATACAGTGTGTGATCTCCTGTCACAGCCTGAGGAAGAGACAGTGAGCCTGTCTCTCAATAATAATAATAATACGGTGTGTGATCTCCTGTCACAGCCTGAGGAAGAGACAGTGAGCCTGTCTCTCAATAATACGGTGTGTGATCTCCTGTCCCAGTCTGAGGAACAGTGAGCCTGTCTCTCAATAATAATAATACAGTGTGTGATCTCCTGTCACAGCCTGAGGAAGAGACAGTGAGCCTGTCTCTCAATAATACGGTGTGTGATCTCCTGTCCCAGTCTGAGGAACAGTGAGCCTGTCTCTCAATAATAATAATACAGTGTGTGATCTCCTGTCCCAGCCTGAGCAACAGTGAGTTTGTCTCTCATTAATAGTGTGTGATCTTCTGTCCCAGCCCGAGGAACAGTGAGCCTGTCTCTCAATAATAATAGTGTATGATCTCCTGTCCCAGCCTGAGCAACAGTGAGTCTGTCTCTCAATAATAATAATATGGTGTGTGTTCTCCTGTCACAGCCTGAGGAACAGACAGTGAACCTGTCTCTCAATAGTAATAATACGGTGTGTGATCTCCTGTAATTCATCCATCATGCCAAAAAAGCTCTTTAAACTTAAGTGGGAGACGAGCACCAGCAGAATGGAGGACAGAGCAAGATGGGAGCACAGAACAGACAGGAGTAGGGATAGGAGAGCAAGCACAGGAGGCAGAGGGAGAAAAAGGCTCTCTAGAAATGCAAACAGACGCCCCAAGAAACTCTCCTCACGCAGTGGGTGTGGATCCAATGTTTATTTTTATTAATGGAAAATGGCAGGGATACAACTCTAAGTGGCCGAGATATTTAAGAAAGACGAACAGAACGTACACAGATGCTCTGATATGGTGCAGCTGCACTGTGTAAACTTACCATACAGAAAGGGAGGGGGAGGACAAAAGAAACAAAAACCAAAACTTAATTAAAAATAGAAAGCGAACGTGTTCGGAGACAGTAAAAACAGGGCTAAAAAAAGTCAACGTCGTCAGGAGCGTCGAGGTCGCGGTACTCGATGATGGCGCGCGGGTCGCCGCGGATCATCCTGTGGGGGAGGGGGGCAGGAGAGAGACAGACGGGGCGTGAGAGGAGCAGGAAGATCCGTCTCGAATACACCTCCGCAAGGATTTAGCCCCGAGCCTGACCCTCGGTGGGAGGCGCTCCGGAGACACTGACCTGTTGTTTCGGGGTTTCCCAGGGTATCCCCCCTGTCCTCTGAAGGAGTCGTAGTTCCCCCGGCCGCCCCCATACTGGTTCGGTGGGTACGGAGGGCCCCCTCCTGGACAGAGAAAGGCAGTGCGGGTCAGTGACCTGCTACAGCAGGAACGGTCAACTGAATCCCTGCATTACAGCCTGCCATCACCCTGCACACTGCTTCCCAACACACACGGAGCACAGGGAAGGCCACAGGCAAGACCACCCAGCCAGTTTGGTTTTCAATCCAGCTGCAGCTATCGGCTTCAACAACTGGCTTCGGTGGACTGCTTGTGCCCCACTCCCACCACCCTTTGTGTAAGGAGAGGATCTGTTGTTGGTCTTCAACACCCTTCACTCACAGAAGGCCGTTTTGCTGTAGCCGGTACAGCCTGCGGGGACCTGAGAAACTGATTTGTTTGGAGGGCTTGAAGCCGCTCCACGCCATCAGGGTCATGATGGGGACTTTCTAACGAGGCAGCTTCATGGACAGACGGTTGCTGCCGATAAGCGGCAGAACCCGTGTGCCTATATGGGCCTCCGGACCAGACAAGACCGGCGGCATTTCAACGTAAACCCTTACCTCCGTAGCCCAGGACTGGCGGGCGGGGCTGGCCGTATCCCATCAGCCCCTGGGGCGACTGGTGGGGGTATGGCAGCCCTGGGCTGAGCACGCCTGTCGGAGAGAGTCACAGTTCAGTGCTTCTGAGCTTCCTGACGCCCGAGGGTTTTTACACACAGTAGACACACAGTACAGCCTTCACAGCGCTTAACAAAATAATGAACTTCCCCGCACGTCAGCCACCTGCGTGCAAATCCAGTTCCCAGCGACCGCGCGGCGCTGCTGCGCGCGGGGGGGCAGTGAGGAGGAGGAAGACGGTGGCGAAGAAGACTCACCCTGGCCAGGCCCGGGGGGCGGCGGGGCCTTGATTTCGGGCAGGGAGGGGCGCTTGGCGTCCATCAGGAAGTTGTTGAAGAAGAGCACCTCCTTCTTCACCTCCTCGATCTTCTCGCCGTGCTTGTTGAAGATGTGCTTGCGCACGAACTCGGGGCCCTGCGGGGACAGGAACCCGTGTGAGCCTTGCTGTTGTGGGGGCGCCCCGAGCCCCCGCTGGTGCCGAGAGCTTCGCTATCGTCCCACCGCCCTTCGCTGGGCTCGCGCCCCGCGGCCGCGCTGCAGGCCGACAGGGAGGGGGCAGCGGGGGGCGCCGGCGAGCACGCACCTTGAACTTCTTGCCGCTCAGGGGGCACAGCCACTTGTCCTTGCCCAGCTCCTGCGTGTTGGCCGAGACGAACTTCTCCACCTCCTGCTCCGGGACCTTGCGGCCCATCTTCACGGCCTCCTCCTCGGACAGCGACTCCCGCACATTGAAGAGAGGGGTCAGCTTCTCCTCGAAGGTCTTCTGCCACTCGGCCACTGCGGAAGAGGAGGAGGAGGAGGAGGAAGGGTCAGGGACGGACGTGCCGCCAAGCACATGAGGAGGAGTTTGGGGGGAGGGAGTAGTACACTGAGTAGCCTATGAGTAGTATGGGAGTAGGCTTCACCCATGCATGATGTGGTTGGGAGGGAGGGGGGTAGTACACTGGGAGTAGTGTGCAAGTTGGTCTAACCCTCACAATGCATGATGTGGTTTGGGGGGAGGGCGTAATAACTGTGAGTAGTGTGGGAGAAATCCTCACCTGCACCACGTGTGCAGTGGTTTGGGAAGAGGAAGTCGTAAACTGTGTGTAGTATGTGAGTATGCCTTACACTCTTGTGCAGTTCGGGGGGAGGAGAGAAGCGCACTGTGAGTAGTGTGATGCAGTTCGGGGGGAGGGAGTAGCACACTAGGAGTAGTGTGATGCAGTTCGGGGGGAGGGAGTAGTACACTAGGAGTAGTGTGATGCGGTACGGAGGGCGGGAGTAGTGTGTGAGTAGGCCTCACCCTCGCCGTGCGTGATGCGGTTCGGGGGGATGGGCCCTCGGACGTGGATGATGCCACAGCGGTTGGGCATCTCGTCCTCGCTGGGGTACTCGCAGGTGTTGTAGTAGTCGATGGAATGAACAATGCGCAGGTACAGCAGGAGACGATCCAGCACCTGCGTCACAGAAGATAGAGCGTGGATCCAGGGTGCAAAACATGTGAAACTGTGCCACTAAGACACATCAGAGTGCGTTACAGCACGACACACCCAACCTTGGCCAGCCTGTCGTCTCTCTGCACAGTGCGTTACAGCAGGACACACCCCGACCTCGGCCAGCCTGTCGTCTCTCTGCACAGTGTGTTACAGCACGACACACCCCGACCTCGGCCAGCCTGTCGTCTCTCTGCACAGTGCGTTACAGCACGACACACCCCGACCTCGGCCAGCCTGTCGTCTCTCTGCACAGTGCGTTACAGCACGACACACCCCGACCTCGGCCAGCCTGTCGTCTCTCTGCACAGTGCGTTACAGCACGACACACCCCGACCTCGGCCAGCCTGTCGTCTCTCTGCACAGTGCGTTACAGCACGACACACCCCGACCTTGGCCAGCCTGTCGTCTCTCTGCACAGTGCGTTACAGCACGACACACCCCGACCTTGGCCAGCCTGTCGTCTCTCTGCACAGTGCGTTACAGCACGACACACCCCGACCTCGGCCAGCCTGTCGTCTCTCTGCACAGTGCGTTACAGCACAACACACCCGACCTTGGCCAGCCTGTCGTCTCTCTCCACAGTGCGATACAGCAGGACACACACTGACCTTGACCAGCTTGTCGTCTCTCTCCACGGTGATCTCCGCAGGGTTGCCCTCCTTCACGCCCTCCTCCGGCTCCCCGCCCCCGGCGCTGCCCAGCAGCTCCTCCTCCTCGGCGCTCACCTCCTCGATCAGGTAGTCCGTGATGTTCTTCAGGATCGGGTTCTGGGCCGGCAGCTGCAGGCGGTGGGAGAGGAGACACGGCGTGAGCCTGGCGGCAGGAAGAGTGGCGCTGCGGACGGGCCGCGAGGCGACGCGCAGCGGGGCGCTGACCTCCAGCAGCGAGCTCTCGCCGCGCTCCCTCGGCGCTCCCCACAGCCTCTCCCGCTCGTCCAGCGCGTGGATCAGCTTGGCCGCCAGCTTGATGTCATTGCGCAGGACCTGCTTGTGCTGCGTGATGCCGTTCACGTTCCTCACGCGGCGCGCCAGATCCCTGTTAACACCCGGGCTGAGCTCACAGTCTCGCAGCTGCAGAGAGAGAGGGGTTAATACAGACACACTGGACACTACAGTCCATTAACACTGCACTGAGAGAGAGAGGGGTTAATACAGACACACTGGACACTACAGTCCATTAACACTGCGCTGAGAGAGAGGGGTTAATACAGACACACTGGAAACTCCAGTCCATTAACACTGCACTGAGAGAGAGGGGTTAATACAGATACACTGGACACTCCAGTCCATTAACACTGCACTGAGAGAGGGGGGTTAATACGAACACACTGGACACTCCAGTCCATTAACACTGCACTGAGAGAGAGAGGGGTTCATACAGACACACTGGACACTCGAGTCCATTAACACTGCACTGAGAGAGAGAGGGGTTCATACAGACACACTGGACACTCGAGTCCATTAACACTGCACTGAGAGAGAGAGGGGTTCATACAGACACACTGGACACTCGAGTCCATTAACACTGCACTGAGAGAGAGAGGGGTTCATACAGACACACTGGACACTCGAGTCCATTAACACTGCACTGAGAGAGAGAGGGGTTCATACAGACACACTGGACTCACCCGGATGTTCTGCAGGTTCCAGCAGGTCTCCTTGATGTTGACGCTGCGGTCGAAGGTCACCCAGCAGCGCCGGTAGAACCTAAGAGAGACAGGAAGGCGGGTACAGGGCTGTTACTGAGGCCGGGGACCCGGAAACTAAAAAACCTCCAGGTAGGAACAGGTGCAGGAGACTCACCTGCGCTCAGGCTGGGGTTCTGACAGGGCCACTCGCATAAACCCAGGATACCGCCGACACAGCTGCGGGGGAGACAGGAGGGTGAGACAAGGGGAGGGGATTTCAAAGGCTGAGATCCCAGCGTGCTAAGTCTTTCAAAACAGTAATCAGAGCTTCAGAACTGGCAGGATGAGGGATTTCTGCAGCAGAACTGAAGATACAGGGGGCAGTGCAAGCGCCTGCTAGCTTTGGTAACCGAGTTACTGGGGCTCAGTGACCATCAGTCATGGGGAGTTTAAAAGGGAGGATTAATGTAGAACTGACAACATGCGGTGCTTCTAAATCATGGTCAAGCAGCAAGGTGGCAGCACCAAGACAGCACTGACAGACACTTACTGCAATGATCCCTGCTGTAGCGATGCAGAGACACAGCTAGAGGGCAGTGCAGAGACTGGCAGTGTTCAGAGGCAACGGACTCACTGCAATGATCTCTGCTGCAGGGATGGAGAAACAACTACAGGGCAGTGCAGAGGCAGCCTGGGGGGTGTTCAGGGGCGACAGGGACTCACAGCAACAATCTCTGCTTTGGAGATGGTAGGGGCGATGCTCCTCATGAACAAGGAGCAGGTCTTGTGCAGCGGCCGGGGGGGCGGTATCTCCACCTCCTTCTCCTTCACTTTCTTCTCCTCCCTCTCTCGCTCTCTCTCCTTCTCCCGGTCCTTTAGCTTCTCCTCCTTCCTCTCCTTCACCACCACTGAGAAGATTTGAAACATACTCAGTCCAGCTCATCTGGATCTTCACATTCACACTCATCACCATCAGATCTGTAGAGACTGTAAAGACACTCAGTCCAGCTCATCTGGATCTTCACATTCACACTCATCACCATCAGATCTGTAGAGACTGTAAAGACACTCAGTCCAGGTCATCTGGATCTTCACATTCACACTCATCACCATCAGATCTGTAGAGACTGTAAAGACACTCAGTCCAGCTCATCTGGATCTTCACATTCACACTCATCACCATCAGATCTGTAGAGACTGTAAAGACACTCAGTCCAGCTCATCTGGATCTTCACATTCACACTCATCACCATCAGATCTGTAGAGACTGTAAACACACTCAGTCCAGTGCAACATACTCTACAGCAGTGGTCTGTAGAGCCCCAGCCCAGTATGTCTTCTAGGCTCGCCTGCATCAGTAGCTCCCAGACTGGGAACACCTATAAGCTACGGATCAATTAGGCGGGTAATTAGCTCGGCTGCCAGCAGGGGAGCTCTGGTCCCTGAGGACTGAAGGGATTTTACATCTTATTCCAAACGATCTCCAATAGCTTTCGGTATTGATGATCTAATGGCAACTCCAGAGAGACTGTGGCTCTGCAGCAGACTCACCCTCCTCCTTCTCCTCATCCTCCTCCTCGTCCTCCCTTTCCTCATCTCTGGCCGGTTTCTCGCTCCCGGATTCCGAGTCGGAGTCGCTGTCGGAGGCGCTGGGCTCATCCTCGCTGTCTCCGCTGCGCTTCCTCTTCCTCTTCTTGCTCAGCTGCGAGGAAGACCACGGGGAGGTGGGGGTTAAAGCAAACCACTGCTCCTGTGCCCCACTGCTGCTCTACGCGGAGGACAGTCCGCCAGCGTGGTCTGGACCGCAGCGGGAGGCCCGGGCCCGGAAGGTGACGGCCGCCTCGCCGCGAGAGGGCGGTGTCCAGACCGAGCCGCAGGGAACACGTACCTTCTTGGGCTCGGACTCTTCCTTCGCGCTGGACTTCTCCCCCTGCTCCTCTTCTCCTCCTTTCTTCAGCTTCTCCTCCCCACTGCCTCCCCCGCTCTCGCCCTGGGGCAGAGAGGACACAAACGTCAGAACCGGAGAGGTGGCGTGCAGCCCGTGCGCTCGGTCAGGAGCCCGTATGAGGCCCGCGCTGGTGAGCCCCGGATCCCTGCGGGTTTTGAAGGTCCTTTTAAAGCAGCACCACCCGAAGAGCTGGGAGAAGCTGTCCGATTGCGGCAGATAAGCCTGCGATGAGCTCACTGAACGAGCTGGGTTAGAACTAAAACCTGCAGAGACACGCCTCGATCCCTCGATCCCATCTTCCTGCCAGGAACTGGCTCCAACGGCACAGCTCTGTGTCAAAGGCCCTTGTGTCCCCTGCTCCCTGTCTGGGTTACCTTTTTCTCCTTGTCCTCTTTGTCAGCGGGGGGCTTCCGCTCACTGTCCCCACCGCGCGTCTCCTCCCTCTTGGCCGGCTCGGCTGCCCCCCCGGCCCCGCCCCCGCCTCGCTCCTCCTCTTCCTCCGTGGGCTGCTCCAGGATCCGCAGGTCGTTCTCCGTCCCCCCCTCCATCTTGATCACAGCTGGGACCGAGCGAGAGAGAGAGGCTGGTAAAAGAGGGGACTGCAGCATCACTAGTAAACTAGTGACACAAGCGCGCACTGCAGCTGCGCGGCGCTCTCTAAAGCGGAAGGTTGCGGGTTCAAATCCCAGGAAACACACTGCTGCCGTCCCCCTGAGCGAGGTGCATCACCTGTCCTGCTCCAGTAGAACACCCGGCTCTACAAAAGGCCGCAAACCTTGAGTCGCTCCGGTTGCGTTTCCCAATTTCTTGCCACCAAATCAGAAAACAGTACAAACACAAAAGAGCAGAGCACACCCCACTCCCTCTCCAGCCCTCATGATGATGGCAGGCGCCCGGCTGTCCCAGGAGCCCCCCCACCCCCGCCACCCCTGTCCCCCTCCTCGTACCGGCGTCCAGGATCTTGATGATGGCTGGCGCGCGGTCGATGTCCAGGGAGATGTTGTCCAGCCAGCCGTTCTCCAGCAGGTACATGAAGACGCCCAGGCGGTTCTGCAGGGCGCTGTGGGCCTCCGCCTTCCTGCGGCCGACCTCGTCGGGGTGGTACTTGGACCGGAACCTGAAAACCCATAAGAACCCGAGCAGGCCGGGCCGAGCCGGGTCAGGGGCGGGAGTAGGGAGAAGGAAAGGGAGAGACGCCTTGTGAGAAATCGCGGGATTGGTGCAGGAATAAATCATTACTCCTCTACAGAGGCCAGGTGCTGGAGTTAGTCAGTTTAAGCTGCAAATTTTATACAGAGCGACTCTGGGAGACCAATGGGGGGCTGGACGAGCAACGGTATCCTTAGCAAAGGAGGTTCAGGGTCTTGCTTTGGGAGGACAGGAGGGATCCGTTTAAAAATCAGATCCACCCCCGAACCTGCCTGATCTCTGCACTGACAAACAGAGGCCTGGTGCTCCAGGGTCCTACCTGCACCACCACACCCCCCCCCAGGCAAGATCCAAACCTCCTCGTGTCCCGTCTGTTGGACCGGCCCACGATCTGGCCGGCAGTACCACAGCTCTGCCCGCCCCCCTGGTCTCCCAAGACCCGGTCTGGATTAGAGACACTGCTACGCTGGAATTATGTGTGGGAGGATTCAGCTGCTGGACAAGTCTGACAAACTGCGCACCTGTGTTCCCCACCACCCATGGCTTAAGCTCACAGAGTACAGGCCACTAGAGGAATGGCTTGAAAAAGTAAAAAAGAAACAAAATCCCCAACAACACTGAGCGCTGGTACTCACACGCACGCTCTCTCTCACTCTCTCGAACACAGGCTCTCCGTCTCAGGGACCCAGGCATGCATTATTCCTAATTCCTCCTGATTACAGTCCGAGTTTCTGCGGAAGGACAGAGTCGGGGCTTCCCAGTAATATCTGGACTTCAGAGGGGGGTGCTCTCTGGAGCCTGGGGCGGGACGCGTGCTGGCAGAGGACGGGTCTGCTTGCGCTTCTCGACATGCGGACAGACGGGAGAGCTCACTGGTGCGGGCAAGGGGCGATACACGCACTCGCACAAACAACAGGGCCGCAAGAAACGAAAACGGAACTTGCCGTTCGGGGAGGCAAATGAGCACCGCCGCCGAAACAGACTCCCACTGCCAAGCGGTCAGATCCACTCCGGGTTTTACCGGTCGCAGAAAGGCTCCTTTAAGCCCCTGCTCTGCCACTTCAGTGGGACAAGTTTGGACGCAAGGCTCCTGCGCCTGGTAAAACCCGGAGCAGACCGGAGTGCTACGGAACGGGACTGCGATGGGCGCTTCTGGGTCAGCGGCGTCTCCCGTGTCTCAGCCTCTCGGTCTCGGCCCCCGAGGACAGATCTACAATATACTGGGAAGCCCTGATCTCGCCCCACCTCATCGCTTCAAAAAAAAATTGCCCAACAATTAAAGCAATATTGAGGAAGACAAAAAAAAAACTAGTAACTGAAAGAAACAGTATAAGAATACAAAGAACAAGAGATGTGCCACGTTCTCGCCCAATTTACCTTTGTGTTTACAACACACATTTACTGAGAGAGGGGCGCTTCTGCCCCTCGGCGCCGATCACACTTTCCAAGGCTCGCCCAATTTTGTGAGTTGTGGGAGAGATAGGGTCTGTTTGTTTTTTTGTTTTTTTTTTGATGGGGAAGGGAGGAGGGCACCTTTGGTTCTGTGGTCTGGGTTTGGTTTTGGAAAGAAACGCGGCGAACGGCCCTGTCTGACTAAAAGCCCTGGCACTGTGGTTTCTAGAGCGCTGCATTGTGCGCAGCGACAGCCCTGTCTGCCTGAACGCCCGGCTCCCTCGAGGACTCCTGCAGATCTGACTGTGTGTTTGGCATCTTCCACAGCCTTGATTGTGGAGGAGGAGGAGGAGGAGGAGGATGAAGGAAAGGAAGGAGGGAGGGAGGGGAGGGGAGGGGGAGAAGGGAGGTTGCAGTCAATTTGAACAAAAGAAAAAATGAAAATTAAAAAGAATTATATACAGTCACAATCCTGGACACTGACACAGTGATCACCTCGTTTATTTTGTTAAGACAGCTGCAGGTACGAAGTACTGGCCCTCCCCCTGGCCTGACACAGGCATGGTTACTCCCTGGTCGAATGATGCGGGTGATGTCTTGTTGCTGGAACCTTCGGCGGCTGCTGGTACGAGGTTCAATTTGACTCGTTAAGACTCTGCGGGGGGGAGGGGCGGGGGGAGGGGACTGCGGCCTGCAGCTGTTCAAACACAGTGGTATCTCTCCAGCATCCCGACCCTAAACTCAACTTTACCCTCTACCTCAGATCCTATCCTAACCCCCCTAATTCTCCAGCCCTAACCCCTAGCGTGACCCCAAACGCGTGTGTGGGTGCGGTGCAAGAAAACACGCCTCGCTGGCCACGTGAGGCCCAGGCTTCAGTCGGCACGCTAACTCCTGACAGGTGCTGCTGGCACGTCCCCATAGTGGAAGTGACTAGCCCACCGTCAACAACATACCGGCACTCCAGATTTAGTACAGAGTGCTTGCCTCTCAGTAGGAACAGTATGAGAATCCATGGGAATTTCCCACAAATACAGAAACGAACACGTGTGAGTGCGTCAGCTCACTACCCAGCCTCCTCTCCAGCTCTCCCTGCCCCTCCACGCGGCTCTCTCGGGGTGCGGTGTGATGTCTGCTGTTCCCTCCCTCCGTTCCTCTCGGCGTGCAGTGCACTAAATGCTGTTCCCTCTCTCTGCCTCTTCTGGTGTGTGATGTGATGCCCATCAATCCCTCCCTGCCTTTCTTGCGGTGCCCTATCCGGTGTTCCCTTTCTATGCGGCTCTCAACGTGCGCTGTCTGCTGTTCACTCCCTCTGCCCGTCTCGGAGCGCAGCGCGCCGACTACCGTTTCCTCCCCCTGCCTTTCTCGGCCTGCTGTGCGCTGCCTGCCCGTCCCTCCCTCTGCCCGTCTTGGCCCCCAGCTCGCCGACTGCCGTTCCCTGCCTCTGCCTCTCTCGGCGTGAGGTGCGCTGCCTTACCACTCTTCGTCCTTGTGCGCCAGGAAGAAGTCCTGCATCTGCTGCCGGCGGAAGTCCAGCTTGTAGTCGTTATAGCGCTTGACCGCCTCGGTCTCGTCCACGGAGTCGTCCAGGGACAGCAGGAACTCCTTGAAGCTCTTCATGACGGGCGCCGGGGGGCCCAGCTCCAGGTCGTGCACGTTGCCCAGCCTGCCGGATGACGGGGATCGGTGGGGAGAAACAGGACACGCAAGGGCAGGATAAAAAAGAAGCACGGGATGAGTTACTGGGGATCCCCTCAGCGGCCCCCTCTTCCTGCAGCAGCTGCAGTGGGGTTCAGGGGTGCAACGAGCAGTAACTGCTGCCTAGAGCTGCACCCGCAAGTCGCCAGCAGGCCTTCCTGCCCCACCCCACCCCCAGCGCAGGAGCCCGCCCCCCTCACCTGGCCTGGATGGGAATGCCATGATGCGGCTGCATGAGGTGGATATCGGGGTGTCCCCAGGGCTGGGGGGGGGCGTAGCTGGGGCCCCCGCCGCCCCCATACGGCAGGTCATACCCTCCACCGTGATACGGGTCTCCGCCGTGGTCGTCCCTGAAAGAGACAGAGGCAGCGCTGAGCAGAGCGTTGGGCACCACTGCACACGACACGAACGGAGAGAGACAGAGAGACAGAGAGACAGAGAGACAGAGAGACAGAGAGACAGAGAGACAGAGAGACAGAGAGACAGAGAGACAGAGAGACAGAGAGACAGAGAGACAGACCAGGGTCACGTGGCAGGAAACGGCCTCACCAGTCCCTCCTCATGCGTTTCTGCTGTGGGCTCAGGTCGTGCCGCGGCGGGGAGAACCTCTCCCGGCGCCCCCGGTCGTAATCGCGGTACTCCCCACGACTCCGCCGCTCCCTGCCCCGGTCCCACTCCCTGCGAGGAGAGAGAGAGAGGAGCACGTGAGCTCGCCCTGGCGCACACTCGGGACAGCCTCGGGCCCCCTGGAGTCCGGAGAGGCCCCAGGCTCGCCCAGTTCAAGACTCAGGGCTGCGCTGTGTACCCCCACCTCCCCCAAAACACAACGTTAAACACTCTGCTTGCTCTTCACACACCTCCTGACCCATCCGACAGAGCAACAGCTTCAAGAAGACGCCTGGGCTGCCTGTTCCAGCCTCCTACTGCCCTTTGTGCAAAGCAGTCTTCTCAATTGTGCTCTCACTTGTTTCTATTCAAGGCAGCCTTGGGATCCGTGAAGAATCGGCAATAGCAAACACTGACACAGAACAAAGGCTGCAGAGGACAGGAGGTTTTTTTAACACACCAAGTCAGGATCACCAACAAAGCACAGCCCAGAGGACACGGGTGAAAACCAAGAAGTGTACTGAGCATTAGTAACAGGAGGCTCTTTACACAAAGTGGTGGGTGCCTGTAACAAGCTGCCCAGGCATATTTGTAGCAGCAGATTCCCTGGGATCAATGACTGGTAAGCAGAGGAAAGTGGAGATGATCTAACTGTTCGATCGATCCACAGTTATCTTCCAGAATCCAGGTGTCTCAGGCTTCCCGGAGACCACGACCTTTGTGGCTGGCAGCGCACCCCTCCCCCCCGCCCCGTGACCCCTGACCTGTCGTTCCAGTCGTCCCGGCGCCGGTCCTCCCTCTCCCGGGACCGGTCGTAGTCACTCCGCTCACGCCGGAACTTGTCGCGCCGCCGGCGGTCGTATTCGTCATCGCTGTCAGCCATCGTCCTGCCCGGCCCGATCTGCACAGCGCACACGGACGACGCGCCTGGGAGACGAAACAGTGGCGGGATGAGGCAAGGGGCAGTCAAGACGTCACCAAGTGCACAACAGCTGCCAAAACACACGAATGCGAACAAAGGGCCTTGCGCGTCGACAGTGGTCGCAGCAGGGCTAGGGGGCGGGGCTCGTGGGGAGACCCCCTGCAGCTGGTGACCAAAAAGATCTATAACAGGTATGAACCAGGCAAGTCATACTTCAATAGCAAAACTCTTAAGGGGACTTAATTTAACAAATCACTTGCTTAACTGGCCACACGCAAATAATAATAACAACAACAACAACAACAACATCACTTTATTAACTCTATGAATCATCACTCATGAATTGGCTACATCAACATCACTCTATGAATTGGCTTCATTACTCTGCTCTCCTCCCCACTGATAGCTGATGTGTGGTGAGCGTTCTGGCGCACTATGGCTGCCGTCGCATCATCCAGGTGGGGCTGCACATTGGTGGTGCTGGAGGGGAGTCCCCATTACCTGTAAAGCGCTTTGAGTGGAGTGTCCAGAAAAGCGCTATATAAGTGTAAGCAATTATTATTATAATTATTATTATTAACCCTTAACAATTTCTTGTATTAGGAATTTGTTTTATTGCATACCCGAGCTTGCTCTCCATGAGACACAGACAGGGAGAGCTTGGGGTCAGAGCGCAGGGTCAGCCATTGTACAGTGCCCCTGGAACAGATGGGGTTAAGGGCCTTGCTCAGGGGCCCAACAGAGAAGGATTCCACTGCCGGCTGTGGGATTTGAACCGGCAACCTTCCAGCCACAGGCACAGATCCTGAGCCACAGAGCCACCGCTCCGCCCCAAGTCACTAGAAACTGGCAATGGTGTACCCACAAACATGCTGGACTGGGGTTCCCCAGAAACAGGGCCGGAGACCCCCCGGTTCAGAATACAGTACAGTCACAGTCTCGGAGCCCAGGCCGCAGGGTAACTCCAGCAGCCCAAAACACTGCTCTCTCAGCGCCATCTTCTGGTCCAAGTCACTCAAATAAAACTACTTGGACTGTTTTCCAGGACACATCAGCAAGCCGCTTGATCGCAGTTTGGGCTCTCTCCCAAACGCGCAGCTCCCGGCTAACTCACAGTGAAGTTTCACATCTCTGCCAAAAACAGAGGAGATCCAGCCAGAACCTGCCCACCCACAGCCTCTCTTAAGGTCATGAGACTCTGGCCTCTTAAAACAACCGTCTCCAGGGGTTTAACTTCCACTCTGTGAGCGCTCTGCGCCCTGTACCTCTTCCCCACGGCCCGCTTCAGCTACGCGAGCCTCTCGGTTTTAAAGTGCACCGTGCTGGCCACAAACAGGTGAAGACCAATCGCTCATAACCCGCACTGAGTAGTCATGCTCGAAACGACTCCCTCTCTCGGAAAGAGAAATTCACAACAGGCAAACGAAACTACCCCAACCCCACCGAGGAAGCGAATTCGGGACTGCGGACAAGCGGCGCTGCTTTACACAAAGAGTGGTGGGGGTCCGGAACAAGCTGTCCCCGCCCTCTTTCAAGAAACAGCAAAGACAGGATGAATGTGTTCCCTCTCCTCCCCCATCTCCCACACCTGTAAACTTCCTGCGGTACCGTCAACTTTCACATAAGAAATATGGCGGTCCTGAAAACTTCAGTGTCCCCCCTGCGAAGCGAATGAGCCCCCCACTAACCTTCCAGTGTTGCACAGAAACCAGAGGAAAAAAAACCCAGGCCGGTACCGGGGGGCAGAGCCCGGTAGGTTCGGCGACCGCGGGCTCTGTCAGTAAACGCCGAAGCCCCACGTCATTCATTCATTCAATCGCACCGCTGCCCCACAAAAGACGGCCGCAGGGATCACTCGCGCCGAGACACTTTCCCGATCAACTTCCTCTTAACCGCGAACAACACTGCGTGCACCGTGAAACACCGTCCGTATCGAGCTGCTTTCGGCGCCCACGAGTACAATGCCGCGGCCTCTTCCGTCTCGCAGCCCGGGCGGCTGCAGCAGGAACACACACGGCCCAGAGGGCTCTCTGCACCCGCTGCGCCTTCTCACGGGAGCCGTTCCCTCCAGGTCATTCAGAAACTGGAAGTGTCCAAGCTGCGTTTCGCCCTCTTTTCCCGGACAAACTGCACAGAAGCCGCCTTCACCCGCGGAATCTTACACTGGTTTCCACCGCCTCCGCTTCCAGAGCCACCGCCGCCTCCGAGCTCATCTACCCCTGCAGAGTCAACATCCCAGACCGCGGCTTCACCGGTAGATCCCAAGGCCTTAACTTACCCCCCAATAAAACAAAACATGACTTATTTTTCGATAACTTACCCGCTCGGCTTAAGTCCCGGGAAAACCTTCGTACCTCCAGAGAAAGGCGATAATTTCTTAATTAATTAAATTCCCACCGCGTCGCAATCCTTCCTCCCACTCCTCCAGCGGGCCTACAGCGCGAGAGAAGACCCGGATGTGGCCTCTAGCGAAGTCTTGGTCCCCTCCCCTTCGCCCGCACCATCAGCCCACAGCGCCCCCTAGCGCCCGGAGGTCTGCATGGCCTTTACGGCTGAAAAAAGGTGCAATATTAAATCACACGCTTAGAAGTCCCGACAAGCCTCAGCACCAGTGTTTGATATGCTTGAAGCTACTACAATTAAAATTGAACAGAAAATGATTTTATACATGTTTCAAGGATAATCAGATGCATTCACAGAATAATGATTCAGCTACAGTGACTCAGGACTTCAATGAAAAAAAAAACGGCATGACAGTCATAAAAAATATTTTCCATTCATGCAAAGGAAAACTTTGCAGAGTGTGTGCTTTGAATCTGGCCAGAATTCTATTTTTCAGCAGCGCACAATTCCCCCCTGAGTCTTTGGGAAACGAGACCTTGCCAGTGTCCCCTAGGCTCTCCAGTCTGTCATCTGTAGACATCAGCCCAGATTCAGGGACAGGTCCCCCAATTGGAAATTGCCCATTTTAAGACCACCAACAAATATTGCAGTCTCTCAGGAGAAAATGAGATACATGGGCCTATTCATTCAGTACAACCCACCCTGTCAGATCACTCACCCTGGGGCTCTGCACAGAGCCTGACGGGAGAGCAAGGGCTGAATAGTCCAGTTTGGCAGTAGGATCAGCTGATTTTTTAAATACAAAAAAACACAGCACAGACGTTTTTTGAGAAAATATTTTAATTTGTATAAAACCATTGCATAGCATCTGTAGAAGAGTAGGCAGTGGTCTAGGTGGAGTGGGTGTAGTAGGAGGGTGGTTTCACAGCAGGGAAGGGACATGGGGATTTCAGGAGGACAGTGGATTTATTTACAGTGATAGAAAAGGCAAATTGAACTGAAGAGCCCCCTCAAAAAAACAGGGAGATAATGAAATATAAAAGTGAGCAGGTGAGTAAGAAAGGAAGTTAAAAATCAAATGAAGGGTGCTCAGGGTCAGCTGCTCTTATAGCACAGCGAAGACTGGGGTGAACATAAGAAACACACTGCCATGGACAGACAGCGGACATCAGGGGGCGCTTCATCACCAGTATACACAAGGGACTCTCGGAGTCAGTTGTCCCGTGTGGGGAGGACTGGGCACTGTGGAGAGACTGGGTCCACACTCAGACAGGGCCATAGGGAGCTGACTGACATGAACAGACAGTGTGGACACTGAACAGTTTCCTACAGTTGTACTGTACACACCGTATCCACTGCCTGCTGGTCACTCGGACCTGAAGCAGCGCCCCCTGGTGGACTCCATCAGTCCCCATGGCCCCACTCTTGACTATACAGCTGGCTCTAGAGCAGGACCTCCCAGTCCAGCGCTGTCTGACACCTGGGTCTAGCAGGTCCGTCTGAGATCTTACTCCAGTCCCAGATGTAACAATGTATTTGCCCTTTGTTTGTTTTTGAATTGTTGTCAGTTCAGGAACAGTGAAAAGAGATTTTTATTTTTCAATAACAGCGAGAATGTGGAGAGTGGGAAGAAATGACAAAGATCTAGTTGATCAGATCAGTAGTGAAGGGATCACATTAAGCTACCAGGAGTAAAGGTGAAAAACACCAGTGGGATATGGGGTACCCAGAAGTGGGATTGAGAAGCCCTACTTGGTAAGATCCAGGATGTGAAATGAGGCTCAGAACAAACAGAATTTGAAACCCCCAGATCGAACCTGAGCCTTGGGGCAGTTTCCTACTCACAGGGGTGCCTTCTGAGAGGGTCAGACTTTAATGGAGGAAGAGGAGGGGAGCAGGACAGTGAGGGATGGGGTGGGCAGGGAGCTTCTGGCAGGTGCTCATTCCCAGAGACAGCTCCTCCTGCAGCGCAGCGCGGCTCGGCTCTCATGCACCCTGACGAATACTCTGGATGATCTGGAAGATGGCTGAGGATAGAACGAGAGGAGGGTCAGAATGAGGAGGGTCAGAGAGCGTCAGAGAGAGAGAGGACAGCAAGTCGGAGAGCATTTAAGAGAAAGGGTGGCAGGTCAGAGAATGAAAGAGAGGATGGTGGGTCAGAGAGAGAGGAGAGCAGGTCAGAGAGCATCAGAGAGCGAGGGGGGGAGGGAGGGCCAGAGGTTTTAGGATGAGAGAGCACGTTGGCATCAGAGACCTACCAGAGCCGCACACGACGAAGACGAACAGCGCCAGAAGCCAAGGGCCCACCGGAGAGTGGTCCTCATTGACTGTGCGCTGGAACACAGGGAGAGGAGAACAGCATGTCACAGCTGGACTGCAGTATCACCTTATACAGCACGTCACAGATGATATCAACTAAAGGGGCCCAGAGAGCCCTAGTCCAGTCAGTACAGGGTCTCCAGCACGGGTCCAGCCAGTACAGGGGACATGGGTCTCTAGTCCCACTCGAGTCAGTACGGGGCTCTCCAGCACTGCGTGCAGCGGTATCAATGTATAGCGGCGAGTTTCTGTGTCAGCATCCGTGTGTATCGATGAGTGGTGTCGGTATCGGTGTGTAGCGGGGAGTGTACCGTGGTTTTCTGGACGTGTCCCCGCTGGGTGATGGTCTTGCTATGCTTCTCGTTAGCGACTTTCATCCGCTGCACCGCCGACATACTGAAGCAATACTCAGCAATACCCGCCAGGAAATAAACACGACGGAATAAATATTTTTTAAAAAAGATTCTGAGTTTAAAACCGAAACCCGGTGACACTGACTAACGATGTTAAGTAATATTTCGTAAAAGCGTACGATTTCAACCACTCCGAACAGCCCCACACCGAACAGCTGCAACTATGCCAACGGAAAAGGAAGGCGAAGCGAAGGCACACGTGACCAGGGTTCGGGCCCCACACCTATCACGTGACGAGGGTCTGTCGCTCGTATTTTTTTAATCACCTATAATACCTCACGTCCTCACGTCCAGGCGACGATTCTAAAGTCTTCTTTCCAAACTCTGTACACGACGTCTTAAGCGACATTTCTTTACGTAAGACTAATTCCTGGACTTGCCAATTTGTCCGTGTGTAAAAAAAAAAGAGATACAACGTTTCCTTATTCCGCGTCCGCCTGTTCCAGACACCCACAACTCTTTGTGTAGAGAGGTGTTTTCTGTTCTCTGTTTTCGTGTTTCCCCTTACTTACCAGTTGCGGCTCGGGTTCTTGTTTCGCTCCTGAGAGTGAAATGATGCCCTGGTTTTACATCGGAAGCCAGACAGCGGAGGTAAAAGATGTTGCCAACGGGCACCATTTGGAAATAAAAACTCAAGTTACCAGTTTTCATAATCAGAGCCAATACTTTATTCATGTAGCTCAGTGCTACTGCGCACGCTGCAATGGACGTCTTGGGAAACGACGCCTTATGCGCTTTATACCTTCTTGTTTCTCTTTTTGGAATACTATGTTTTGGAATATAAAGTGGAAATTAATTTGGACAATTGCTGATAGATACTGTCTTACAAACAAAGTTAAATATAATTTAAGATCGTTCATAGACTTTATTCTGTTAGATTGACACGAACAAGATGACTAATGTGTATTTTGTAATAATGAGAAGGAAATTTTGTTAATTGTTTTGTGAATTGCGTATATACAAATTTGTTTTGGCTAGATTAGCAATATGTTATTGTTAAACTAAATGTTAAATATTGTTAATGTCTAAATGTTACATTTAGAGATTTAGAAATTATTTTATATTTTGTTAGACCTGATTTGGATAAAATATATGTTTTTATTATTAATCTGTGAATCCACAAACGTAAGTGGTCTAATACTGCTCCCTCTATTAATGATTTTAAGGTAGAATTTCTTTTTTGCTTAAATTCTATCAGAAATTTGAAGAATCAAAAAGGCAATACATACAGTGGAAATATGTACAAAGCTTAATTTTCAGCTTTTATAATTGTGAATTCTTATAGCTGTGAAGTGGGTTTATTTCTGTATCGGTTTTAATATTTTTCTTCTGTTGATGAATTTCTGATGTTTAAATAAAAACGTACATCCTCTCGACGCGTCATGACCGGCGGTAACAGCACAGCGCGTCTGAGTCAGGGCGCCCCCTGCCGGCCGGCCGTGGTCAGCGCAGGCCTGCTCTTGCTGAAGCGGGGGCCTACCTCATCTCCGTGCTCCTCCAGCACGGTCACCCGCAGTTCAGCCATCAGCCGCTCGCAGGCCTCCTCGACACCGCCGTCGGCCGGCGGCTCCGGGCCCCCCGGCCTCCGGGCCCGCAGGATCCGCTCGGTGTTGCTGGGAAGCGTCTTCCCGAGAGAGCGCTGCCCTCCCTCGGTCGACATCCGGGCGAAAACCACAACAACATCAATAATAACAGCAAGCGGTATTCTGTCGGTTGGTTAGTCTGCGGAATTCTAGAACGTTTTTCAAAAAATTGAAAAAACTGCCAATCGCTGCTTATGTTATTCCCATACTGCTATATCGATCCATCTTCTAACCCCTTTATTTAATAGGTTAATAACCACTAATCTATACATTATTTTCTCGTCTTATTCGCGTTTTCTATGACTCTGTCTTGTCTGTAACTGAATTTTAATGTCCTAATGTTCAAGGCAGGTTGGGCCCATAAGGCAGTTTTTAATTGGACTTCCTACAACTAAATAACGTGGGGATAAACACACCTTTCTGATGTCATGCGTAGAGATCTGTTCCAGAAACCCCTGAGCCTGTAGTATAAGTGTGATATTGAGTACTGCTCTACCGGGCAGCGGATCGTCATGTGACCCACACGGCTACGTCACACGCACAGCGACGCGTTTCATTCAGCGCTTTCCACTTACAGTACACTTGGTACAGTCACAGAAATACGGTGCAAGCAATGTTTCAGTTCTATAGCGCAGCTTTATTGAGGGAGGCCAGTCCAGCGGCCAGCAGGGGGCAGTGCAGCTGAGCTGGCAGCTCCTGCCAGACGTGCTCCAGCTGTTTCAATGGTGCTTCCTGGTCCTCCTCCTCCTCCTCTGGCGCTTCACACTGGACCTCCTGACTCGCCTCCTCCTGCGCACTGGACGGGACGCTCGTCTTCGCCTCTTGGCCATGTCTGCGGTCTGTCCGAGAGGCGGCGCTGTGCCCTTTTTAAAGTTTTAGAGGGGTGTGACGTGTAACGTAATCTCTTACGTCACTAACCATCGTTATGACTAGTATATGCTAGTATTTACTTCACCTCATGTAATGAATGGGAGATTGTCGCCGCCCTTCGTTGTGATGGTCAGGTTGCAGGGCTGCAGTGTTCAGGGCAGGAGCGCTCCAGGGATCTGGGCTCTCCTCTCCCCCTCTCTCGGACACAGCAGCACCCCCCGGGCCGGTCCACACGCGTTCACGCCTCCTACTGCTCTTGTTACACCGGCAAAGCATGGTCGCGGGAGCTAGATCCAGTATCTGTCCGATACTGGCCACAGAAATCGGGTTCTCCAGTGGCTGTGACTACAGTCGCGGAGCATGCCCGCACGACGAGGAGACCGACAGCAGCAGGTGTGTGTGCGAACAGAGATCACCACACCGCCCTCCCCCCCCGGCGAGAGAGCGATAGCCCAGGGAGCTGGGAATGAAAGCACGACGCGTCCAGCTACCGCTTGAGGGTGTGAGTCAAGAGACTTTTTATCGGGGTTTAAGACCGGAGCGTCGTGTCCACATGAACGGAGATCTCAGTTATGGCGAGAGCCACAGCGCCCTCTGGCGGAGAGTCCCCCGCAGAGCAGAGCCGCGCTAGGCGGTGGTGACGGGGCGCCGCCTCTTGCCGAGTCCCCACAGAGCGGCCGCAGTCCGGACTCGGGGTTTCGGGCTCAGCCTTCTCCTCTTCCGTCCGGACCTGGGCTTAATAAAGCTCTTCGCCTCCATCTCTCTGAGCAGGCGCTGTCTGGGCCTTGCATGCCGCCTGGCGTGCCTCCTGCCGGTGCGCATCCTCAGCTGTTAATTAACTGCTGAGTGATCCCGTGTGCGGCTAACTGCACTGACACCTCCCCCGTTCCCGGTGATTACGTAATCTGTCGTCATCGACTACAACTGCGACGCACAGTAGCGCGACTATTGTGACGTAACGCGATTGTTGCACCAGCAGTCTCGTTGGTGTAGCGGCAGGCTTTATCACTCATTAAATTCTACTCGTCGGAATCGACAATTGCAATTTCCTGCAGGAATCTTACGGTTAATCTCTCTAAGTTCTGAAGCCAATGTCTTAAACTTTGCGTCTTCACCCTACAGAGAGCTACAGACCTCGGCGCCAAGACGATGTAGTGTTCAAAGGAGAAGACTTCATTGAAATACAAATGTTGTTTAATCATATTTATTAAAGAACAGATTTATTTAGACCACACGGTGCTACGCACACAGCTACATAAGCCCGTATTCCTCTAAATATTTATGTTTCACAAAGTTAACAGCTTCCTGTGTATACAAAGATAACTGTCGGGCATGTTTATCTTGACATATTCCAGACATCTCGGAGTGCAGAGCTCTAGATGATTAGTTCCAGCTTTTGCAGTAGCCTTAGTTCTCCGACAGTCGCAGGGAGCAGATGTCTGAAGCCCGTGTCCAGGAAATATCACAAAGGAATGAGAGCGGACATCTGCATTCGTTCTTCTACAAAACCACGCGGTTCCCGAGGGCATTGGAGATAGATTGATCTTGTCTGGGTGTGACAAACCTCACCGCCTTCTGTTTTCGCTGTCAACTGTATCCCGTCGTGTAATCAAATAATATTTTCGCTAAACTTATTACACATTACACTGCTCAATGAGATCATTAACACGATCTTTCAGTCTGGTTGTTAACGAAGGACAATACTCACGCTGGGCGTCCACGGTAGATGACATTTCTGGGCCATGTTTGTCCCTCACGTCCAGCACGAGGGCCTCCTGGGGCCCACGGCTCTCTGCACTCCTCCCCGGCAGGAACTTCTGTTGTTCTGTCCGTCTTCTTGGTTGTTTTTGAAATAAATGTTTCACTGAAAGCAGGCCGGATCTGGGACGTGCTCTGACTCCTGGTAACGTCCCCCTGGTTCGAGTCCCTGACAACCGGTCAACTGGTCAAGCGTTCGGCCGCAGGGTTTGGCTGACCACTCAGGGGGTCCTCCTCCTCCTGCGCACTGGACGGGATGCTCATCTTCGCCCGGTCTGCCTCCGGTGAAGGGGGCACCCTCGGCATCACCTATGACATCACCCAGTGATGTCACAGTGACATCGTCGCCAGTGTGTTTCCATCTACAGCTGAATATAAGATCATTTCTAGATTTATTTAGCGCACAGGAGGGAATCACCTTTGCTCTGTTTACAACAGCACTGGCCCACAAAATCAAATCCACAGCCGTTCGGTTTGACTTACTATGTACATATCGCCAGGCTACATCCTATGTTACCGCTAACTGCTGCTGAAAAGCTGATCAACACAATTGTCTTCTCCCGAATTGACTACTGTAATGCTCTACTCGCTGGGGTTTCTAAATCCACACTGACCAACCTCCAGTATGTCTAAATCTCAGCAGTCAGAACCCTGACCAGGTGTAGTGGAAGTGATCACATTACTCCTGTCCTGGAGTCCCTGCACTGGCTTCCTGTCAGGTTATGTGTAGACTTCAAAATCCTCCTGCTCACCTATAAGGCTCTGCATGGCTGGGCACCTCAGTACCTGTCTGAACTATTTTTGCTCTACTCCCCACCTCACAATCTTCGCTCCTCTAATTCTGGTCTCCTTACTGTCCCCCAAGCCCGTCTACACACTACAGGTGACAGGGCCTTGTCCTGTTATGCCCCCAAAACTCTTGAACTCTCTGCCCAAGGATATCAGAGAGTCACCTTCTCTAAACTGCTTCAAATCCAGACTCAAAACCTTCTTCTTTAGAAGAGCCTTTACTGACCTGGTTCCTTTCTTCACCCCTCTACTCCTGCTCTGTTCAGTACCTCCATCTACTGTCTCCTCTCACTGTATACAGGTATGTCTCTTGTGGTTTGTGTTGCTCTGTAAAGCACTTTGAGAAGCCACCTTTAAAGGCGCTATATAAAATAGTTATTATTAATAATAATATTATCATTATATTCCAGCAGTCCTCCACACCACTGGCACAGGAAGCTCCGGCCCTGACGAGGCTCCTACTCTTGACCAGCAGCTCCAGCCCCGGTCCAGCCGGGCTTCACAGCCCGGGCACTAACGGGTCGTTTGGACCGGTACTGGACCCGTTCCTCCGGGTCGCTCGGCCAGCCCCGAGTGTGAAAGATACCCGACTGCAGGGGAACCCTGCCCCGGGCTCTCTGGTTTCTGATCACACAGCTGCTGGGGAGGCACGGGTAAGCCCGCGGTGGGGCCAGATCAATCTGACGTCACGGCGGGATCGGCGCCTTCACGACAGAGCTGTTGTTTTAGGCGTTGATTGCCGAAGGAGGCGAAGCAGGGCGCTGTGCCGCTGCCATTCACGCCCTGAGTTGAGTTCATTGCTCTTGTAATTGCCGCGGCCCTGACCATTCATACATTTCTACTGTGTGTTTCCACCGTACCGCACCTCCCTCCCCGGCTCGGCCGGCTGCCGCTCACCCCGCCGGCTCCGGCGCACCTCTAACCCCGCTACCCCATCCATCAGCGCCGGCCCGAGCGCCCAGCCTCCCCCCGGGCTGCCCCTCTCGGCGCACACAATGGGAGCGGGGTCCGGAGCGCCTGACCTCCGGGAGCTGGCTGCGCGCCCGCCCGGATAAACAACCGCGGCGCTCCGGCGCTGGAACAATGCGCGCCCCCCCGGCCGCGAGCCGGGCAGCGCAGGCGAGAGGGGAAGCGGCTGCACGCGGGCCAAGAGCCGCACTTCCTGACAGGAGAGGGTTGTGGGTAAACTCTCTGCCCTCGGCGATGGGCGCACAAAATCCATCTTTGTTGAAGATGCTGGAGAGGCGAATCCATTATATCCGGCTATTATTATCATCATTTAAAGGAAACCGTGTGGCCACTCTTCTCTGGAGTCATTCCAAAGCAGCGATACAGTTTTTTTTAACTATGTCCAAACCTAGATAAGCTATTTCACATGAGGTCTGACTGATGCCGATGTAAAAAAAAACACTACTTCACACAAACACAACACACAACGCTACTTATACAAACATGAGACAAATAACACAACACTCTCACACAAACATAGCACTCCCTTACACAACACAAATCTCAAAGAAACAGCACTAAAGCACACAACAGTACCTTAACTACGCACAACACAACTCAGCACACGCAACATAACCTCACACAACAACCCTGATACCAGCCAGCCTCAGGACAGCACTGCTACAACACTGCCTCACACAAACACAACACTACCTCTCCCACTGGTACACATACAGAATCACAACACATACTGGAACACGACTGGGCCCTGAAAAGACAACACACGCTCGTAACTGATCACAGTGACAGACAACAAAGAAACACAGCTACTGATGAAGTACAGGCTCAGTGACCACAGCCTGGACACAGACACTGGACACAGGCAGACCAGGCTGTCCAGAGAGGACAGGCTCAGTGACCACAGCCTGGACACAGACACTGGACACAGACAGACCAGGCTGTCCAGAGAGGACAGACTCATGACCACAGCCTGGACATTGAAACTGGACACAGGCAGATCTGGCTCAGTGACCACACTTTCTGCTGCACTGCAATAAATACTCTGGGATTAAACAAACATTGTTCCCTAAAATAATTAACCTAACCTCAGAATTCCCACTCCTGCCAGAATCACAGCCGCTTCCAGACTCAACAGAGCTGCAGCAGCGTGTGACCCCCTGTCCAAAAACAGGAACCCGCTTGTGCTGCTGATTGTTTCGGCTTTGGCAGCTCTCTCGCCGCTCAGGCGTGTCAGTCAAGCCGGAGGAATGTGTCCTCGTGAGGCAGAGCCTCCGTTCCCCGTCCCGATGTGAAAAGGGCTCCAGTCTCACACGGCCGCAGCGCCGGCAGCCCCTGCAGATCCGACCCGCGCGGCTTCCTGCTCCGGCGATCCCGTGGGAGGGAGCGCGAGGTCGGCCGACCGCGTTTCTCCCAGGGAGCGGAGCCAGCGCTCCTCGCGCGGTCCACTCCGAGCATGACGCGTCCCCTCTCCCCTCGCTGTCCCACACTGTCCCACTCCCGTTCACCGGCAGATCTGTCACCCTGCGGCTCGCCGCTGGCAGCCCACTGGAGCTCCGCAGGTGTGAGCCTGGCCAGTACCTGGATGGGAGACTTCTCGGAAAGCTAAGGCTGCTGCTGGAAGAGGTGTTAGTGGGGCCAGCAGGGGGCGCTCACCCTGCGGTCCATGTGGGTCCTAATGCCCCAGTATAGTGACCGGGGCACTGTACTGTAAACAGGCGCCGTCCTTCGGATGAGACGTAAAACCGAGGTCCTGACTCTCTGTGGTCATTAAAAATCCCAGGGTGTTTCTCGAAAAGAGTAGGGGCATAACCCCGGCATCCTGGCCACATTTCCCCCTGGCCTTTACCAGTCATGGCCTCCTAATAATCCCCATCTCGTGTTGTTCTCCCCAGTGAGAGCTGATGTGTGGGGAGCGTACTGGCGCATCATCCAGGTGGGGCTGCGCATTGTTGATGGTGGAGGGGAGTCCTCATTACCTGTAAAGCGCTTTGAGAGTCAGAGGGGAGAGTCAAAAGCGCTATGTAAGTCTAAGGAATTGTTATTATATAGCCCTTACAGCAGAGGTATGTGGTCATCACTGAAGGGCAGAAGAAGAAAAACAAACTGCTCCCACCTGAAGTTCCGCAAGTGAGCACCAGGGGGCGACATCACCTCGGTTCTGGCACCCACCTCGAGCTGGGGCGCTGTCGTCCTTGCAGAAAATCCTGGAAACAAAATCCCTGGTTTAGATTTTGTCAGTCAACATGCTGAGTGTTCCGCGGTGTCAGTCATAGTGCGGTTGTGTGTTTTTAGTGTGTTTGCAGTGTTTGTACAGGGCTCCTGACATGCGAACAGCTGGGTGATAAAAGCCTGAGGCCTGGGCTTCATGAGCGTGACAGTGAGGGCTGGTCTGGTCTGGGATCTCCCAGGGAATCCAGAGGGATTCCAGAGGATCAATCCGCACTGTGAGAACAGGTCTGGTCTGGGATCTCCCAGGGAATCCAGAGGGATTCCAGAGGATCAATCCGCACTGTGAGAACAGGTCTGGTCTGGGATCTCCCAGGGAATCCAGAGGGATTCCAGAGGATCGCTCCGCACTGTGAGAACAGGTCTGGTCTGGGATCTCCAGGGAAGTCAGAGGGATTCCAGTGGATCAGTCCACACTGGTCTGGTCTGGGGATTGTGGTGACCAGTCTGTCTCCTTCCTCCTCTCCCCCAGTCTCTCCCTCTGCACTCTCTCACCCACCACCCCTTTCTCCCTCACAACGCCCATCCAGCTACCACAGCACACAGGCACTGGCACTGATGCTGACACACACGTTAACACACTGACGCACACACACTGATACTGACACACACGTTAACACACTGACGCACACACTGTGACACAGACACTGATACTGACACACACGTTAACACACTGACACACACACTGATACTGACACACACGTTAACACACTGACGCACACATCGTGCCCACAAATACACACAGTGCCTCACACACTGACTCCATACAAATGCCTGAACTCCCACGCACTCTCGCACACGGACTGACAGAAACGCTCTCTCTCTGCTGCTGGATCGGGCGTGAGTTGGGAGTTGTGGATGAGTGCTGTGCTGGAATCTCTCAGATCGGTGGAGACGATTAATAATCGTGGGTCACTGAGAGAACCTGCACAGCTGGGAGTCATTGGAGCAGACTGAAGGAAGCCCTGCGTGCACACACACACCAGGACACACGCACACCAGAACACACACACACACCCGAACACATACACCACACATACCACAAACACCAGAACACACACACATCCCACACACACAAGCACACACACACACACCAGAACACACCACACACACCACGAACACCTGAACACACCACAAACACCAGAACACATGCACCACACACCACACACACCAGGACACACACACCACACACACTAGTACACTACACACTAAACCCTACACTGCATCACACTACACACACCAGAACACACACATTAGACCACACAGTTTATAGTGCCACACAGTACTCATATACAATGCCACACACCACACACATATACACACACAAGACCACACTACATATAAACACATCACACATGTACACACATCACACACCACAAACATACACTAGACACACGCCCACCAGATACCACACATGCACACACATTAAACACACATATATATACATACACCACACTTGCTCACACTTCACACACCATGCACACAGGTGCCTGGTCTTCAAAGCCAGTCCACCTTGACCCCTGATTGGTGTAAGCCAGACCAATGAACTTAAGTATTGGTTTTCTGACACTGACAATTTACATCTTTTAAGCCCAGACTGTTATACACTTCCTCCTCTGGGCTGTACAAAGCAGAGGGAATGGCCTAGCCTGTGGTGTGCTCCATGATTCCTGTGGGCTGTAAAGTAGTAGCAGACCAGACCTCTTCCTGGGTGTGCTGCACTGTTGGGGAGCAGCACTACAGAGGGTCATTGATTGGTGGTGTCTCCGGAAGACAATCAAAATCATCAAAGACAACAGCAGACCTGGCTCATGTGCCAGGTTCAAGCAGCCTCAGGGGTTTACCGTTGACAGGTCTCTCCATGCCCTGAGAATGCCTGGGAGGTTGTGGAAACCCCCCTCAGACATGACTCACTGCTGCCCGCATGAGCCGCAGAGCAGAGCTGCGTCAACGGCTGTGGGCTGAGTGAGTGAATCCCACGGTGTGCTGATGGGCCAGCGTGGGAGAGGAATGGCCGCTTTGGCTTCAGCACTGGGAGCCTGTGGCCCTCCTGCCCTGCTATGCTGGAACCCAATTCCAGCTTCATGTTCAGTGCTGTGCCAGAGGTCTGCCCTCAGTGAGAGACTGGGGTGGGGTGACATTGCAAGGAAAGAGTGATTCTGGGGATAGCCTAGCCCCTTGGAAAACAAGGGTGAGGTGAATGCACAAGGAAATTGGTTGTCTATGGAGATGGGCTGTTGTGCTGTGGAGAAGGAGCTCTGTGCTGTTGGGGAGGGGCTGTGTGATATAGGGGTGGGGTTGTGTATTGTGGGGGGAGGAGCTGTGTGACATAGGGGTGGGGCTGCGTGTTGTGGGGGAGGAGCTGTGCGGTATAGGGGTGGGACTCTGTGCTGTTGGGGAGGGGCTGTGTGATATAGGGGCGGGGTTGTGTATTGTGGGGGGAGGAGCTGTGTGATATAGGGGTGGGGGTGTGTGTTGTGGGGGAGGGGCTTGTGATACATGGGCGGGGCTTTGTGCTGTGTGGGAGGAGCTGTGTGACATATGGGTGGGACTGTGTGCTGTGGGGGAGGGGTTGTGTGATAAAGGGGTGAAGCTGTGTGATATAGGGGTGGGGTTGTGTGCTGTTGGGGTGGGGCTGTGTGATATAGGGGTGGGGTACTGTGCCATGTTGGTGGGGGGGCAGTGTGTTGTGGTGGAGGGTCTGTGGGCTGTAAACTACTATACAAGCCATGAAAGTGAGGGTTCTGGCCACAAAACTGGGTGCTGTGAGGTGTGAGGGTGGGGTTAGGGGTCGAGGGTCACTGTTTAACACAACGCAGAAAAGTGATTGTGTGTTGGGAACTGTTTTGCACAAATACATTGAAGGTGTATTTTTGTGCTTTGACTTTTAATTAAGGAGTTCTACAATCTCTTTCACTCTCTCACTGGTTTAAAGGAAACAATGAATCCAGAGAAGGAGGTAAAAAAATAAAGCTCTCTCTGTGAGTCCACAGCACTGAGAGAGAGCAGCTGTCATAACATTGAGACCAGAGAGACCAGAGAGAGTCCAGGACACAGGGAGAGAGAGAGATGGGAGTTTTGACCTGACAGTGAAGGCACTGAGGGAGAAGGCACTCAGGGCTTTCTACGCAATAAGAAGGAGGCTCTTCAACATCAACCTACCAACAAGAATCTGGCTCCAAATATTTGAAAGTGTAATCCAACCCAATGCCCTGTACGGCAGTGAAGTGTGGGTCCCCTCACAGACCAGGATTACATTAAATGGGACAAACACCCCACAGAAACTCTGCACATGGAGATCTGTAGAAACATCCTCCGTGTGCAGAGAAAAACACCTAACAACGGGTGCAGGGCCGAATTAAGCCAGTACCCACTATTGATAAACATACAGAAAAAAATATTAAAGTATTGGCTACACCTAAAAAACAGCGACCAAAACTCCACCCACCACAAAGCCCTGTTGAGCCAAGAGCTGAGCCCAAAACAGAGCCCCCTGAGCCAGCTGGTCCTGAGGCTCACTGACCTGAGCCACACCAACACCAGCCAGCCTCAGGACAGCACTGCTAGAGAACCACAACCCAGAATCAACCACATCACAGCACCGAGCAAACAGCAATATCTCACACACTGGGACACACACACACAAACACAACCGTTCTTCCTTAAAATCACTATCTAAATAAAAAATCTCAACCCAGAATTCTCACGCCTGCCAGAGTCGCAGCAGCATCCAGCCCTGCTGTGGAAGGAAACTCCTATCACAGCCCGAGGAACAGAGAGTTAGCCTCTCTAACAAGAATTTTCCAATTGTCCGGTCCATGGCGGACATGTCTTTCTAATTGTTACTGCTTTGACTCTGAATCTGAATTGAAAGGGCTGTGTCAGTCATCTGGTCATTATCTCATCTGTGACTTTGCTGTGCCACCATCTATCATCCTACCTCATACTTATGGCGGTTTATGGCTTATTCTCCGGGTGTAGTTCGTTCTCAACCTGGAGACCATGGGCAGGGAGTCTCTTGCCCAACAGGACTCCCAGAATTCCACCTCCTTCCTTCCTCGGATTCGGCATCGCGCCAGGCCACGGGAGACAGTCGGCACCTATGTGCCAGTTAAGGACCGCCTGTCTCCCGCTGGTGCGCGCAAACACGGGGCGCTGTGCCTCCGTGAGTTTCCTAACGAGGAGCCGTGCTCCATCTTCAGGGATCAGAGAGCAAGAAGCTAATTCACCCTGACGGCCCCCCACCTCACTGCCTCCTGGGATATTTCAGGGTCATAAACAACCAACCGCAGAAAATTGCCCCCTTAATTGCTCTCGATTAAGACCCTTCCGCTCAGAGGCCCAGGGAAAGACAGCAGGCGAACTGGAGACAGAAGAGAGAGAGGAGAGAAAGAAGAGAGAGAGAGGAGAGAGAGAGAGCAGAGAGAGAGCAGAGAGAGGAGAGAGTGCACAGAGAAAGGAGACAAAGAAGAGAGAGAGGAGAGAGAAGAGAAAGAAGAGAGAGAGGAGAGAGAAGCCAGGAGTTTTGTCACCTGAAGACCCTGCTGAGCCCAGAGAAGAGCCCCCTCAGCCAGCTGGTCCTGAAGCTCACTGACCTGAACTACACTGCCTCACACAACACCACACACAAACACTACCACAACACACACAGCACCACACACAAACAGTACCACAACACACACAACTACAACTACAAGCACTGCTACAACACTGCCTCACACAACACCACACACAACACCACCACAACACACACAATACTGCCTCTGGCCAGACTCAGGACAGCACTGCTACAACACTGCCTCACACAACACCACACACAAACAGTACCACAACACACACAACATTGCCTTTGGCCAGCCTCAGGACAGCACTGCTACAACACTGCCTCACACAACACCACACACAAACAGTACCACAACACACACAACACTCCCTCTGGCCAGCCTCAGGACAGCACTGCTACAACACTGCTTCACACAACACCACACACAAACACTACCACAACACACACAGCACCACACACAAACAGTACCACAACACACACAGCACCACACACAAACAGTACCACAACACACACAACACTGCCTCTGGCCAGCCTCAGGACAGCACTGCTACCACACTGCCTCACACAACACCACACACAAACACCACCACAACACACACAATACTGCCTCTGGCCAGACTCAGGACAGCACTGCTACAACACTGCCTCACACAACACCACACACAAACACTACCACAACACACACAACACTGCCTCTGGCCAGCCTCAGGACAGCACTGCTAAAACTGCCTCACAGAACACCACACACAAACACTACCACAACACACACAACACTGCCTCTGGCCAGCCTCAGGACAGCACTGCTACACACAACAGATCACAGACCACAAAACACAACACAAACAGCACTTCCTCACTCACTGGTACACACACACACAACACAAACTCAACCTCACCCACTGGTACACACATACACAAACACTACACTCAGAACGCTAACACCAACCAGCCTCAGGACAGCACTGCTATGACACTGCCTCACACAACACAGTACGCACAATGTAACCACAATACAACACACAATCCAGACTTGTACAACAGTGATTCACAACACAACACAAACTGCAACACTACACTCTGCTCCCAGTACAGGGCTGAGACACACATACTGCTCCTACAGCACAGGGCTGAGACACACAGAGGGGACACATCAGACTGTCCCCACAGCACATTACTGAGAGACACAGAGTGGACATGTCAGACTGTCCCCACAGCACAGGGCTGAGACACACAGAGGGGACACATCAGACTGTCCCCACAGCACAGGGCTGAGACACACAGAGGGGACACATCAGACTGTCCCCACAGCACAGGGCTGAGAGACACTGAGGGGACACATCAGACTGTCCCCACAGCACAGGGCTGAGACACACAGAGGGGACACATCAGTCCCCACAGCACATTACTGAGAGAGGGACAGGGAGAGTCTATGCTGTCTCATTGGTGGGGATTTGTCTGTTGCATTACTTGCTCTGTCTGCTAGCAGTTAGTTGTTTTAATAGGTTAGTCTGCTTCCAGACAGCACACAGCCAGATGAAGAGGATATCCTACTCCCTGTACTCTGCTAATTAGGCAGGCGTGTCTAGTTGCTCTGGTAAAACAATTGACATATGTGTGTTAGTGAGTGTTTATCAGTGTCAGCATGGTATGTCAGTGTGTGTATTTATTGGTGTCAGCATGGTGTCAGTGTGTGTTCTTGAGTGTCTATCAATGTCAGTGTGTGTGTTTGTGTGTATTTAGCAGTGTGTCAATGTGTATTTTGCATTTTCAGTGTGTGTGTGTGTTAGTATGTATTTATCAGTGTCAATGTGTGTGTTACTCTGTATTTAGCGGTTACAGTATGTGTCAGTATGAGCAGATATGTCAGTGTGTGTTACTGGGTATTTAGTAGTGTGTCAATGTGTGTTATCAGTGTCAGTCCATGTCACAGTGTATTTGTCAGTGTCAGTGTGTGTGAGGGACAGAGTGTGCCAGTGGGTGTTTGTACGTAAGAGAGGGCGCTCCATTGTGTGTCTGAGGTTTCAGCCAACTGAAAGTGTCAGTATGCGTGTTATTGTGTGTGTGTGTGATACAGGTGTGTCTGGGGTCTGAAAGTGTCAGTGTGCGTGTTATTGTGTGTGTGATACAGGTGTGTCTGGGGTCTGAAAGTGTCAATGTGCGTGTTATTTTGTGTGTGTGTCCCAGGTGTGTCTGGGGTGTCAGATGTTGTCTAAAAATGTCAGTGTGTGTGTTTTCTGTGGTGTTTCAGATGTTATTGAGATGTCGGTGTTATTGAGTGTGTTTTCTCCAGTATGTGTCTGAGGTACTGCATGCTGTTTTAAAGTGTCAGTGTGTGTGTTTTCCATGGTGTGTATAAGATATTGGATGCTATCTGAAAGCGGCAGTTTGCATGTCAATGTGTGTGTGATTTCCAGGGTGTGTCTGAGGTACTGGATGTTGTCTGATAACGTCAGTTTGCGTGTTAATGTGTGTGTAATTTCCAGGGTGTGTCTGAGGTACTGGATGCTGCCTGAAAGCTGAGCCTTTGTGCTCCAAGCTTCAGTATTGTACAGGAGACAACAGCAGGGCTCCCTGCTTCCGCCTGTATTGTTCCTCTTTGTGGAAGAGGAGCCTGATGTGGGATCGTCACCGTGAACGGGTCACGCCTCTGCCATGCCCTAACCACTGGGCAGAGCCTGGCATGGCACGCCACTCTTTCAGATCCTCTTACAGCTCCAGAAAGGGCCCAGCACTTAAAAACCCTCATTTACACCCCAAGCCAAAGAGAAAGGCGTTTCCTCAGGGCTCGATTGTTAATGTCTGGAAATAAGAACACCAGAAATGTCCCGATTGAGTTAATCTCTTTTGGTTTCTCAGGAGATGATAGATCCCAGAGGCTTCCCATCCAGATTTTTCTTGAAGGATCCTAGGGAATCGGTTTCAACAACATGCCTGGGCAGCTTGTTCCAGACCCCCACCCCCCTTTGTGTAAAGAAGAGTCTCCTGTACTGTGCCCCGTAGGTGTGCAGAGAGGTCAGAGAGAGGTCACTGTCCTGGAGCTGGCAGTGAACGGCTGTGTCGGTGGGGGAGGGTGTGTCCGAAGGGCGTGTCTAGGAGCCTAAGCCTGCTCCTGCAAGAGATCTGAATCCTGAAAGAGGCAGGAGCACAATTAAACAAGCGATTCCAGGAGTGGGTCACGGCACCCCAGAGCCCATTCTGGAAACAGGGTGTTGAGAGGGTCTCTGTGAACTTTCTACACTCTTTTCTGGCAGAAGGTGCAATATTTTATAAGGTGGACATTCAGAACTGGTTTGAACTGGACTGGGGGAATGCTGGACACTTGGGCTGCTGTGTAATTCTATCCTGTTACATAGGAATGTGTGCTACGAAGTTAAGTAACTAATTGTATTCAAAGAAGTAGGAAGATGTGTGTGATTTTGGAACACTGCCAATCTTGTAAGCACAGGAAAGCATGATGGAAAACTATTTAAGGACTGGCCTAGTTTAAATCTTTGAGTATTTCACGCCCATGTGCATGAAATAAAAACTTCTTTTAACTGCTGAGACAGACTCCTGACTGTCTTTTAAGAGGAAGGGGAAAAAATTGATCCAACAACGGGGTGCAAAGCAGGGTTTCATCCTGGACGGGACACCAGGCCATCACAGGGTGAAAACACACACACACGGACAACTGAGAGATATCACCTATGTCTTGGGGAGGTTGGAGGAAACCCATGCCTACACAGGGAGAACATACAAACTCCACACGGAAGGGTCTCAGCTGCACTAACTGCCACCTCACCGCTGCCCAATCAGCAGCTCCAAACTGAAAAACAAAGGCTGATGAAGATACGCAGTAGTCTAATTCAGGGGATCACATGGGATGAACTCCGAACCCCTGATGGACAGAAGCTCTCGTTCCGCTGGGACGTCCACTCCATGCACTCTGTCCACTCCACTGGGGTGTCCACTCCGAACACTCTGTCCGCTCCGCTGGGGTGTCCACTCTGTTCACTCCGCTGGGTTGTCCACGCTGTCCACTCCGTGCAATCTGTCCACTCCGCTAAGGTGTCCACTCCGAAAACACTCTGCCGTGTGAATACAGGTCCCAGGGGGGTCTGGGCTGGCAGGGCTCCGCACCTTCAGGCCGAAAACAAGTCTGAATTATTAATCCTCCCCCCCAGCAAACACGAACAGGAGCAGATTGCACTGAGCTGCTCCAGGCATGGAGGCCTGCCTGGGGGCTCTGGAGAGACAGAGAAGTCTGGGATAAAACCTGTCCGATAATTAAAAATTATTGGGAATAAAGGGGGGCTAATTGTCCCTCTGCCTGTGTATGCCCAATATGCCCAATATGAACAGAAACATTCTCCTTTCTCTTTCTATGTTGTTCTCTGTTACTGCTCATTTCCCTGTCTGTCCCTCTATATCCACCTCTCAACCCTCTCTCTGTCCCACTGTCTCTTCTTGTGTCTCTCCTGTCTCCCTGTCTCACTCTCATCCTGCTCTGTCAGTCTGTCTCACGGTTCCTACTGTCTCACTGTGATTCTGCAAGGCTAGCCAGCTGTTTCACACTGACTGGGCTCATCAGCAGGGAGCAGCTGTATGTTTACTACTGACACTCGCTGAAACGCTCTGGTCACTACCAGCCTTACACTCTCTTTTTACCAGCTGTTCCATTCGTCCATCTGTCTGGCTGGTTTGAAATGTACAAACTGTAAAAAAACAGCAAACCGACGATCTAATCCAAATATCAGACCATCAATGGATCTCCTGCCAATCAATGGGTTTTCGCTCTGCAGCACGTACACAAGCACACACAGCTGCCGTGCTGAATCAGACACGCCTTGGTTACGATATATCTGTGACCCAACACCAGGCACAGTGCAATCTGACACAGGTACTCATGCAGAAGGCATGTTCTACCACTGTAGGAGCGCAGGACCTCGCAATGCATTTTCTGAGCAATCTGTTTCCTATCAAAATCCTTCTCTCTGCACTTTCCCCTCCTCTGGTATTGAAATGGGACCTGACTACAGCCCTCCCTGGAGAGAGACAGCGAGAGCTGCTGCACATTATCTCCAGCCTCCAACCTGCCAGGTACCCCCACCACCGCCACCCCATTCCTCACTAAATACCTCCCAGATGTTACCCAAGCAGCTCGGGGGTCAGAGAAGAAGGAGAGAGACTCCCCAGACTCTCCTGGAGAGCGAGCCAGGAGGGGGCCAGAGCAGGAGAGGGAGACACACAGAGGTAACGGCGACACAGGGTGAGATTCGAAAACGTGGTCCAACCCTGTGCCCTGTATTTGACCTAAATGGGCCTAAAACCTCACAGTTGCCTGTAGAACATTCTTCATGTGCAGAGAGAAAGATCTGAAAATGAGCACAGCGCTGATCAGTGTACAGAGGGGAGCGATACGCTATTGGCGTCACCTGAAAAGCAGTGGCCAGAACTCCAACCACCACAGGGCCCTGCTGAGTCAACCTAAAACACTGCCTCGTGTGAAAACAACACACACAACACACTCCTGCACAGGCCAAACAACACTACCCCCACTGCAGTGCACATCCTCCACAGCTCTGCAGTGCCATAACACACATCGGCACATCTTTTTGGCTCGCTACTACGTTTACTTATTTTTCCACAACATATTTATTGTTCCTGTTGTTATTTTTTATTATGTCTGCACTGTGTGGTGCTGTCTGTTGTACTGTTTGTGTCCCGAGACTGTGCATCAGCACGATTAAGAATTCCAATGTACGTGTACATATGGCAATAAACTACTCTACTACCTTACAAAACTGGAACACACTCACAAACACAACACAAACTTGATGTTATAGGAACCTAAAAAGGCAATATGCCCTAGCTGAATATCTGAGCACAGTGAGAGACAACAAGGTGAAACAGACAGTGATGAAGTACAGGCTGAGTGACCAGAGAGGACAGGCTCAGTGACCACAGCCTGGACACAGGTAGACCTGCCTGTCCAGAGGGGACAGGCTCAATGACCACAGCCTGGACATCAGAACTGGACACAGGCAGACCTGGCTGTCCAGAGAGGACAGGCTGTGCTCCCACTGCCAGCAGGGAGAAGCAGAGCCAGAGATGCACTTTCTGCTGAACTGTGAGGGGGAAACTCAGCACAGAGCTGCAGCCCAGTGTGTGATCTCCTGTCCCCTGTCCTGAGGAGCACAGTCAGCCTTTCTCACAATGAGACTTCTATTGTCCTGAGTGTCTATGAATGTTTTGTTAACTGTTACTGCATTGACAACACTGTCATTCACTGGTAATGCTAATAAAACTCTTAGACTTTGAATATGAGAGGAGAGAAGGAGCAGTAATGGAGAGAGATGAGAGAGCAGGGATCAGGCACAGAGGGAGAGCTATGGAGCTCCACTCCCAGTGGCAGAGCATTCCAGGAAGTCCGCAGCAGGAAGCCAGAATTCTGCTCAGCACGCCAGCACACTGACAGGAAATGAAGGCCTGAGCCCTTCCCTGCTGGGGTCAAGGGTGAGGACTGCCTGCCTTTCATCCCAGACTACTGTGCTGCTCTGAGCGATGGGGAGAGGAAGCGAGTGATGGAGAGTGATATTTCCATCACCCTCCAGCTCACTGACTCTGGACAGGAGAGCCCTGACCCTGCTTTCCTGACTGTCAGGGAGTCTCGCTAAGCATGACACGGCCTCACCCCTGTCCCCCCAGCACCCTCTCTCAGCTCCTCACCCTCCCTCCCAGTGGCACAGAGAAAATACAGCACACACACACTGTCACAGCACAGACACAGACACACACAGAGCACATACAGCACACACACTGTCACAGCACAGAGCACATACAGCACACACACTGTCACAGCACAGACAGACACACACACACAGAACACATACAGCACACACACTGTCACAGCACAGACACACACACAGAGCACACACACTGTCACAGCACAGACAGACACACACAGAGCACATACAGCACACACACTGTCACAGTACAGACAGACAGACACAGAGCACATACAGCACACACACTGTCACAGCACAGACACACACACAGAGCACACACACTGTCACAGCACAGACAGACACACACAGAGCACATACAGCACACACACTGTCACAGCACAGACAGACACACACAGAGCACATACAGCACACACACTGTCACAGCACAGACACACACACAGAGCACACACACTGTCACAGCACAGACAGACACACACAGAGCACATACAGCACACACACTGTCACAGCACAGACAGACACACACAGAGCACATACAGCACACACACTGTCACAGCGCAGACACAGACACACACAGAGCACATACAGCACACACACTGACGCAGCACAGACACAGACACACACACACAACATGCAACACAATTACACATAGAGCACACACAGAGACGCACAGCACAAACAGACACAGAGCACACAAACACAGAAACACACTAAACACCACACACACAACACTGACACCAGCCAGCCTCAGGATAGCACAGCTACACACCACAGATCACAGAACACAACACACACAACCACTGGTACACACACACACAACACTACCTCAGCACTGGTACACACACACAACGAAAGGCAGAAGGATTAGATAAAGCCTTGTGATGGAGAGAAGGAGGCAGGGGGAGGGAGGAGCATCCCGGGCCGATCGGAGAGCACAACTGCAGCTTGTTTGAAGTGGTCTAGCCTCCACCAAATCCTCATTTCCCAGACATATCCGGAGCTCAATCCCGGGAAATCCCGCACTGGTTGTGCAATTTAAAAGGATTTAAATAAAGCAAAACCAAAAACAGACTAGTGACGAGAAGGGAGCTCTGTCTGGGAATCCACCTTCTGCCGGCTGGCAGGGAGAACCGGAGCATGGAATCGCGGCTCCGCCCGTCTCGGATTGTGCTTGACTTGTGATGTCTGGTCCATCCCTACCTGCAGAATTATTCCCTCTCACACAGAGCAGCTGGTGCAGGGTCTGTCACTTTCCAACTGAAAGGCACATGCCCTCCCAGACTCTCCTGCTCTGTTCCTCTCACTCGGCCATCCCTGTTCACTGCACTGCCAGGACCAGCCACACCGATGAGTCATAGGACGGGGAGAGACGGCAAGATCCTGAATGCTCGCTGATTAGGACAGCCAGGAGGACTGAACGCCAGAACACAAGGACACAGATAGAAACAAAGGGGCAGTGCATTCGGGACTGGGAACAGGAGGTGCTGCTTTACACAAAGAGTGGTGGGGGTGTGGAACGAGCTGCCCAGTGCCAGTTTCCTGGGATCGTTCAGGAAGCAGCTGGATGACAAGATTCTGTGATCCATTAGCAACCGAGAGGAGACAGATAGGCCCCCTCTGCTCTGTGACCTCCCAGTTGTTCTGAACAAACAGGCGGCGGGGAGGTGGTTGGCTGTCCTGTGCTCAGCCCTGTGACCTCGGGAGTCTGTCTTTCTGTCTGTCTGTCTGGGGGGATCTGCATGATCCCTCCCATTTCCTCCAGGTGCTTCTTCTGCTTTCCTCCCGCCTCCCACAGACTCGCAGATGAGCTCGGATCGGCACGTCGGACTGGGCTTTTCCCAGGCAAGGAACTGGGGGCATCTAGCATATTTGTGTTCCATGCGGTCTGAACAGCTGTCTTCTCAGCCAGTGAGACCAGCTGTGTATCAAACGGACGGGGCACTCCAAGCTTGAGACAGGATGGGGGAAAGAGGCACTGACTGGGCTGGTTCTGGAGAACAGAACCAGACAAGAACATAGCAGACGGCAGCGGCGTGACTCAATGGCTTTTTGCAATGGGTGCCGTTGCATGAAATTCCATGATGCAGGTGTTCAGCATAGGAACAAATTGCATCAAGGCAAAGCAACGTAAGAACACAAGACAGGACACTAACGAGGGGAGGAAGTCTGGCCTATCGATCCTGTTTGGTAGTTAGGAGCTCATTAATCCCAGGTGCTCCTTGAAAGAAACCTGGGTATAAACCTTCAACACCATGGCTGGGTAGCTTGTGCCCCACTCCCACCACCCTTTGTGTAAAAAAGTGCCTTCTGTTCCCAGTCCTCCATGTAACTGGTTTGTGTTGCACTGTTGATTCTGAAGAAAGCCACCGGGCTGACTTCCCCCTCCCTCCATCCAGCGCAGCGACGGGAAAAAATACCCGTTCCCCTGCATGGTGGGCCTCAGCACAGCTATAAAAAAAACTGAGGCAGGAGAACGGGAGACTCCGGAGCGAGGCTGACATCTGTATACAATCCCAACAACATCTGGAACAGGACACAGCTCCTGGTGCCCCGCCAGCTCTGCTCACGGGGCGCGCGCTGTTGCCGGGAGACAGGGGGAGTGCTCCCACATCTGAACTCGCTTAGCTGCTCTGTAGCACGATCTCCAGCCGTCAGGAAAACTGAGAGCACACCCACAACCTTCCCGAAATTCGCCCAAGACCCATCACAATCATCGCTTCTCTGATGAAAGAGATGCCTGTTTCCTTCTAGAGAGAGGGAGAGCGAAGGGGAGAGGAGGGGAGAGGGAGAGAGAGACAGGAGGAGAGAGGGAGTGGGAGAGAGACAGGAAGAGAGGAGGAGGGAGAGGGACAGGAGAAGAGGGAGGAGGAAAGGAGAAGAGAGACAGGAGGAGAGGGAGTGAGACAGGATGAGAGGGGGAGAGGGAGTGAGACAGGGGGAGATGGGGAGAGGGAGAGAGACAGGAAGAGAGGAGGAGGGAGACGGACAGGAGAAGAGGGAGTGAGATAGGAAGAAAGGAGGAGAGAGACAGGAGAGGGAGAGAGATAGGAAGAGAGGAGGAGAGGGAGAGAGACAGGAGGAGAGGAGGAGAGGGAGACAGGGGTCAGAGGGAATGGGAGGTGGGGGCTGCACTTCACTGGTGGGCTATATGTAAACACAGGAACTGTGCTGTACCAACAGCAGCCAAAGGAGTAACTGTGGTGGCAATAGTAGAATCAGCCTAAAGTAGCAGGACCAGCACGGTATAGGAGACATACTACTCCACAATTAGAGCAGTGTTACAGCAGTAGTAACTGTCTCTCTGACAGCAGTACGGCACTAGTATTACTTGTCTCTCCGTAGTAACTGACTCTCAGACAGCAGTAGTATAGCAGTAGTAACTGACTCTCAGACAGCAGTTCTATTAACTAAGAAGGGAAATCTTGAGGCAGAAGTGCTTCAGAAACCCATGAGCTGCACACTTGACCCCCATCGCCCTTGAGCTGCCCCTCCTGGACCCTGAGCCCTTACCCCTGCCTTGTGTGGAACAGCTGGAACAGGTCTGCACCCAGGCGTGTGTAAGGGAGGTGTCAACAGAGATCACTGACCTGTTATGAGTTCCCACTGGCGTGGGGCCGCAGCCCACATCCAGAGGCATCCCCACAGCTGCGCTGCAGATGCTCTGGTGGGGTGTCCTGTCAGGCCCACTCGACCCCCTCTCAGGCAGCGTGTGTGGGTGAGAAAGTGTGATCTGCGTCGGTGTGTATTCATTTATCAGCGTGTGTATTTATATATCAGTGTGCAAGTGTGACGGTGTCAGTGTGTTTACACTCTCGTTATAAGAATGTGTCAGTGTGTATCTGTGTGAGTGTGTGTGAGTGTTCATGTATCAGTGAATGTATTTTATGTGTCTTTTGTAACTCTGTATTCAGTTATCAGTGTGTGTATACTTATATATCAGTGTGTTCCTGTATCTGTGTCAGTGTGTTTGTGTATTTGAGTCAGTGTTGATGTGGTGCTCTTCTGTTTCTCTTGCAACAGCACCCTTTAGGTGCTTAGCTGGGGGACAGAAAACAGAAAAAAAAGGAAGCAGAAAACATTTGCAAGGGGCAAAACTCATTTTGACCACTCTTCACACGATCACTGTGTCAGTATATCACACAGTCACTGTTGCAGTGCCTCACACTATCACTGTTAGTACATCACATTATTACTGTCAGTGTATCACACAGTCACTGTTTTAGTGCTTCACACTATCACTATCAGTGCATCAGACTGTCGCACACTATCACTATTACTATCATTTCAGTGTATCACAATATCGCTATTTCAGTGCCCCACACTATCACTGTGTCAGTGAAACACACTATCACGCACTATCACTGTCAGTGCATCACACTATTGCACACTATCATTGTCAGTGTATCACAATATCGCTGTTTCAGTGCCTCACTATCGCACATTATCACTGTCACACCATTATTTGACTGCATCAGCAATTTGTGTACCAGTGTGTTTAAGTGTGAGTGTGTCATCATAATGTTCATGTTTCCCTGTTGATCCTGAAAAAGTCCACTGGTGTAACATTGTCAGTCGCTTTGATCATTTTGAATACTTTAATCGGGTCACCTCATAGTCGTCTCTGTTCAAGGCTAAAGAAATTAAGTTCCTTCACTCTGTCAAGACTTTGAGGAGGTATCAGGTAAGAACAAAATAGAACAGCTGTATCTTTGCTTGTCATATGGTGAGCACAATTGTGCGATAGAGAAGGATTGTGTGATGTTTTGCCAGAGGGCCTGACAATAACACTATCTGATTTCTGTCTCTTCTGTAATGTAATACAGCTGAAGCCAGACCTGCTCAACCTGTCAGTGCAAGACAGCTTTGAGCTCTGGGAGTGGAGAAGGACAGTAGAAAGAGAGGAAAGAGAGGGGCAGACCTCAGCCACCTGGTCCTGAACCACACTGACACCAGCCGGAACACTGCCTCACACACACACAACACTGATGCCAGCCAGCACTGCTACAACACTGCCTCACACAACACCACACACACAACACTGACGCCTGCCAGCCTCAGCACAGCACTGCTACAACACTCACACAAAACAACACTGCACACAACACCGACACCTACCAGCCTCAGAACAGCACTGCTACAACACTGCCTCACACAACAATACACACACAACACTGACACCAGCCAACCTCAGGCCAGCACAGCTACAACACTACCACAACACACAACACCGACGCCAGCCAACCTCAGGAAAGCACTGCTACAACACTGCCTCACACAACACTACCACAACACACAACACTGACGCCAGCCAGCCTCAGCACAGCACTGCTAAGACAGTGCCTCACATAACCCCACACACACAACACTGATGCCAGCCAGCCTCAGGCCAGCACAGCTACAACACTGCCTCACACAACACTACACACACACAACACTGACGCCAGCCAGCCTCAGGCCAGCACTGCTACAATACTCATGCAACACAATATCACACACACAACACTGACTCCAGTCAGCCTGAGGCAAGCACTGTTATAAAACTGCTCACACAACACAACACCTCACATAACACTAACATCAGCAGGCCTCACAACAGCGCTGCCACAACAGTGGTTGGTGGTGCTCTTTGTTTAAATGGGGGGTGTTTATTGGCTGCGTGGGCAGGACTCTTCGCTTAAATGGGTGTTGCTGATTGGCTGTATAGGTGGTGATCATTGTTTAAATGGGTGGTGCTGATTGGCTGTAGGGCTTTGATTAAAAAGGGTGGAGTTGATTGGGCAAACAGCCTGCTCAAGTGATGGCATGTTCCATGTGTTTCTGCAGTCCTGAAGGTCCCATGTGACCGATACTGCTACAGCTGTACCAGCTCTGCGGCTTGTTGCCGGAGGATTCAAACCTGAGATGGGGCCATCTGTCAGGTATTGGTTACCGTGAGTGAGTGGGGGTAGGGGGGACAGCCAGAGGGGAGACAGACAGGAAGACAGACAGAAGAGAGTGGGACAAAGAGAGAAGGAGGCAAGGAAAAGGAACACAATACAAACCTGTAAAGCAACAAGGGTGATTTGTCAGAACCTCTGGAGATCCAATGACAGATCTGACACGAGAACACCAGCCCCACACGTCTGTCAGATCAGGACCATTTCTCAATATTGAAATAGCTTTCACACTTCAGTACTGACACACTCGCACCTGCACAGAGGGACTCTCCTCTTGTCAAAGACACGGACACGGACATACACAGATGCACACACACACACACTGATATACACAGGCACTGATGTAATCAGGAACAAGTCAAGGTTATCCCATGCTGAAAAGGGAAGAAAAGAAACACGTCTCAGCTGTGTTGCCTTCTTCAAGTGTGAATAAACCTTTACTTGTTCCTTTGCAGCCTGCGCATGCTGATGCAGCCCCCTACTTGTACTACCGATGTAGTCATGCACTGACACACACACACACCGTGCCCAAGCCTGTCCCAGCGGGACTGTAGTTAAGTGCCCTAATGAAGTTAATGAACGAGAGCCATTAGACTCAATTACTGAAGCTATTACCCTGAAGTGGACTGGGGGGAGCTGAGGCATTCCGTCTGGGAATGTGCTGCGTGCTGGAGAGCCAGCGGGACAGGAACACCAGGAAAGTTAATTGCAGGAATAATATTGTTCCAGGGGGTAATAGGGGTGGGGGGGGTTGGGGGTGAGGGGTTTAGGAGAAGTAATTCTACACCTGAAAGGATCCAAAGAAACGAGAGAGGGAGAGAGTGAGAGAGTGAAGTGTGGGGTCCCCTCACAGACCAGGATTACAGCCAACGGGACAAACACCCCACAGAAACTGTACACATGGAGATCTGTAGAATCATCCTCCGTGTGCAGAGAAAAACACCTAACAACGGGTGCAGAGCCGAAATAGGCCAGTACCCACTATTGATAAACATCCAGAAAAGAATATTAAAGTATTGGCTACACCTAAAAAACAGCGACCAAAATTCCACCCACCACAAAGCCCTGTTGAGCCAAGAGCTGAGCCCAAAACAGAGCCCCTGAGCCAGCTGGTCCTGAGGCTCACTGACCTGAGCCACACCAACACCAGCCAGCCTCAGGACAGCACTGCTAGAGCACCACAACTCAGCACAGATCAAACAGCAATATCTCACACTGGGACACACACACACACAAACACAACATAAACTGGAATGCTACAGAACCCTAAACAGACAAAACACACTAGCTGAATATTTGACCTAAATAAAAAATAACAAACAGAAACAGACCCTGACGAAGTACAGGCTCAGTGACCACAGCCTGGCCATAGAAACTGGGCGACACAGGCAGACCTGGCTGCCCAGAGAGGACAGGCTGTGCTCCCACTGCCAGCGGGGAGAAATAGAGACAGAGGTGCACTTCCTACTGCACTGTGACAGATACTCTGGGATTAGAGAAACATTCTTCCCGAAATTCAGAAATCTAATCCCAGAGTTCCCACACCTGCCAGAGTCACAATGGGTCCCAATCCTACTGGGAGAGGGAGGAGGGAACTCAGTTGATCTGGCAGCCCAGTATGTGATCTCCTGTCACAGCCTGAGGAACAGTGAGTCTGTCTTCCAATAATGCTCCAGCCGCCTACAGTATATGACAAGATTTTATAATATGTCTTTGTTGTAAATGTCTGTAGATTTTATTTTACTTCTATTTTTTGTTTTGTTCCATGTTAATTTTATTTTATTTGTATTTGCTTTGGCAACACTGATTGTACCCATCGGTCATGCTAATAAAGCACCTTGAATTGAATTGAATTGAGTGGGGTAGGAACAGGATACAGGCACAGCTGGCTGTCCAGAGAGGACAGGCTCAGTGACCACAGCCTGGACACAGACACTGGACACAGGCAGACCTGGCTGCCCAGAGAGGACAGGCTCAGTGACCACAGCCTGGACACAGACACTGGACACAGGCAGACCTGGCTGCCCAGAGAGGACAGGTTGTGCTCCCACTGCCAGTGGGGAGAAATAGACAGAGGTGCACTTCCTACTGCACTGTGAGACATACTCGGAGATTAGACAAACATTCCTCCTCAAAATAACAAATCTAATCCCAGAATTCCCTTACTTTCCCAAACCAGAACAGCTTCCAGTCCTCAACAGAGCTGGTGCCCAGTGTGTGATCTCCTGTCCCACCCTGAGGAATAACAACTGTGCATCTCAAATAATCTCACATGTGGCGTCTGTAAATGTTTCCCTATATGTTTATAGAGGTAAACAAACATACATTGTATATAATAAACAGAAAGAGAGACAGAGAGAGGGGCAGAAACGGGGTCGCATGGGGCAGAGGATAAAACCACCTGACTCTGCTAATCTACAGTACAGGTCTCTGGGGAAGAGTGAAGGGGTCAAAGGTCACCAAGTCAGTGACCCTTCTGAACAGGAGGTCAAGAGTGACAGATACATGACCTCTGGCCAGATGTGCAACCCCTGTGCACGTGGACCGTGACTGTGGGAATTACCGGAGTATTTCTGCTCAATTCCACAGTCTCAGCCTGATTTTCTTAGCTTTTATGGGACTCCAGGTCAGCACCGTGTCACCCACACCTGCCAGGTCAACTCCAGGACACAGGTGTGTCAGAGCACCCTCTCCACTGCCCACCCACTCCCCCGGGCTGTCCCAGTCATCCTGGGGCTGATGACTGAGACTGGACCAGAACCAGCACTTGCCTGGACTTTAAGGGGCTCAACCTGCACCCTGATCAACTCTGAGGGCTCAGCTGCTCGAGTTCCCCCAGAACCCTCCAGGCTCAGTGCTTACTGGAATGCTCTGGGTCAGGAACTGCATGACACCACCTGTGAGGTCCGCCTGTGCTGAATTCACCTCATTGATCAATTACCACACACCGAAACAAGACGAGCAAGAACAGTTGGAGGTCAAGTCTAGTTTTACTGCATTTTGTTTTTGGAAAATTTTGCTACTATTTAAACTACACTGTAACTATCCGGATAGGGATCAATCATCATAAAAAACTGCGCACATGCATCTCAGTGAAGTTGGGCTGATTTGTTCACATACTCATCTCTTTCAGTTAGAAAGAGGGCCCTTCACATACAGACCACTCAGCTCTGTCCTCTGTGTCCACTGTCTCTCTCAGCACTGCCCTCTACACGCTGATCACACAGCTCTGTCCTCTGTCTGTGTCCACTGTCTCTCTCAGCACTGCCCTCTACACGCTGATCACACAGCTCTGTCCTCTGTCTGTGTCCTCTGTCCCTCTCTCCGCACTGCCCCCCACACACTGACCACACCGCCTGTCCTCTGTCCACTCTGTCCCTCTCCCTCTCTCCAGGGAAGAGCATACCGCAGGCTCAGTACTGTACTCAGCGAGCACTTGTGGTGCCCCGGTGGGGGGGGCAGGACGGACAGAGGGGAGCCCATCTCTGGGGCCGGGGGGGGGGAGGCAGATAGAGGGGCTTCTGTTGGCAGAACTGAGGCGTAGAGGGATGGGGCCAGAGGGGGCAGAGGGTGGGGAGGATGCCGGAGCGTCTCAATGGAGCTTCTGTCCTCTGTCTTGAGACGGGAGAGGCAGGAATGTCTGAGGGGAAGCCGATAGTGTGACCTCCCCTTTCTCCTTTCTCCCTCCTCCCTGCAGAGTTTCTGGGAGTGCGTGTAAGAGGACAGGGAATGGTGGGAGGGGGAGCGGTGCTGGGGCTGTGCTCAGGGTGGAGTGGGTACTGTGCTGGGGCTGTGTTCAGTGCCGGGGCTGTGTGCAGGGTGGAGTGGGAACTGTGCTACGGCTGTGTTCAGGGTGGAGTGGGTACTGTGCTACGGCTGTGTTCAGGGTGGAGTGGGTACTGTGCTGGGGCTGTGTTCAGGATGGAGTGGGTGCTGTGTTGAGACTGCAACAAAAAGCAAATCCTGACTAATCAATAAACAACTGATCACCAATCAATCACAATGACAGGGTGTCATAAAACAGTGCTCAAAATGTTTATTCTGATTAAACACTGAGATACATCGCTGGGATAAATGCACGTTCCCAGTCCCAACATGTTATTATTTTTATATATTCAGATGTAGAAAATCCAGTAAAAAATGATTTTATAAGACCTTCAATATGAAGATCTGGTTTAACTCCCATGGTTTAACTCTCAGTGTGCTGACGGTCAGCTGTCGTTCAAGAACAAGTCCCACAGCCACAGATTACGGCTTCGTCACAGTCCACGAGCAAAAACAACCAGATTTATTTCTCCCCCTTTCAAATACATCCATTCCAGTCCTCCCACAGGCCCCCATCTCAAATCGGTGTCAAAGTGGGCCACAGATGAACTGTCAATCCACCAAGTCAAAAACTCCAGTGTCTCAGTGACAGGTCTCTGCACCAATCAGCTCGTGTGAAAGCAGCGCGGGTCCCCTCCCTGCGCTGTGATTGGCTGAGGGTGCACTCTTGCCTGCGGTGAGAGTCTGATCGGCAGAGCGCTCCCCAACGCCCCTTGCTCCTCACAGTCCCGGAGGGGGCGAGAGATTGAGCGTATTGCCTGCTGTGGTTTGTTGCTCATGGGGGCTGCCTGGAAACCCGGTGGCGTACTGGGAGTCCCACAGGCCGAAAGGCGTGTCCTTCCGAAGTTCACGCCTTCCTGAACGCAGCCCAGTTTAAAGGACAAGTCTGTGCGCTTTGTCACAACGCTGCTGCAGCTGGACAGCTGCGCCCCCGAGATTACAGCACCATGTCGTCTAAAACCGATAAAATACAGCGAATGAAACCCCCCCGCCACGCGGGGATCTCTCTGAGGAGTGTTTGAGCCCCCTGGCCCCCGCGTGGACGTGTGCGTCCCCTGCGGCGCTCCCCCCTGCCCCGGGGGGCACGGAGCTGGGGGGGTCAGAAGCGGGGCGGCTGGGGGCCCTTCCCCTGCATTCTCAGGCTCTGGATGCTGGAGAGAATCTTCTTCTGGTGTCCAGCCAGGGTCACCCCGACACGGAGCAGATCCCTGAGGGAGGGACCAAGGAGCAGAGTTTAGACACAGAGCGGTCAGTCAGAGAGAGAGAGGGACAAATGGACAGAGTGGTCAGTGAGAGAGATGGATGGCCAGTGGTCAGTCAGAGAGAGAGGGAGAAAGAGATGGACGAATGGACAGAGTGGTCAGTGAGAGAGATGGATGGCCAGAGTGGTCAGTCAGAGAGAGAGATGGACGAATGGACAGAGTGGTCAGTCAGAGAGCAAGGGATGGCCAGAGTGGTCAGTCAGAGAGAGAGAGAGATGGACGAATGGACAGAGTGGTCAGTGAGAGAGAGAGGCATGGACAGAGTGGTCAGTGAGAGAGATTGATGCAGTAGTCAGTGAGAGAGATTGATGCAGTAGTCAGTGAGAGAGATTGATGCAGTAGTCAGTGAGAGAAGGACAGATGGAGAGGTCAAAGAGAGACGGATGGACAAAGCAGCCAGAGAGAGAGATGGACAGATGGGAGTGGTCAGTGAAAGGAAGACAGATGGAGAGGTCAGTCAGTCAGTCAGAGAGAGACAGACGGAGCAGACGAACGGTCACTCACTCGGTGGAGATCTGAGCCACCAGCTCGAAGGAGGTGAAGCCGGCCTGGACGAAGCTGTCCTCGTACCGACCCATCTTGATCGCCCGCAGCCACTCGCCCACCGTGCCGCACGCTGAGAGGGAGGGCGACCGCTGGTCCAGGAGGGGGTGGGACGGCCTGGGGCGAGAGGGGAGCGGGTCAGGGTATCGGAGGACTGACCTCACTGCTTGCAGTGGCTAGAATCAAGAGCAAGCCTTCTCTCCTCCTCCCCTTATCCCCACTCTCCCCCCTCCTTTCACTCTCCTCCCTCCCTCTCACTCTCCTCCCACTCTCCCCCCTCCTTTCACTCTCCTCCCGCTCCCCTCCCACCACTCTCCTCCCTCCCTCCCACTCCCTTCCCACTCTCCCCCCTCCTTTCACTCTCCTCCCACTCCCCTCCCACCACTCTCCTCCCTCCCTCCCACTCCCTTCCCACTCTCCCCCCTCCTTTCACTCTCCTCCCTCCCTCCCACTCCCTTCCCACTCTCCCCCCTCCTTTCACTCTCCTCCCACTCCCCTCCCACCACTCTCCTCCCTCCCTCCCACTCCCTTCCCACTCTCCCCCCTCCTTTCACTCTCCTCCCTCCCTCCCACTCCCTTCCCACTCTCCCCCCTCCTTTCACTCTCCTCCCACTCCCCTCCCACCACTCTCCTCCCTCCTCCTCTCACTCTCCTCCCTCCCACCACTCTTCTCCCTCCTCCTCCTACTCCCTTCCCACTCCCCCCCCCTCCTTTCACTCCCCTCTCACTCTCCTCCCTCTCACCACTCTTCTCCCTCCTCCTACTCCCTTCCCACTCCCCCCCCCTCCTTTCACTCCCCTCTCACTCTCCTCCCTCTCACCACTCTTCTCCCTCCTCCTACTCCCTTCCCACTCCCCCCCCTCCTTTCACTCCCCTCTCACTCTCCTCCCTCTCACCACTCTCCTCCCACTCTCCCCCCCCTCCTCACCCCGCAGGGTCCCGGGCTATGATCTTGAGGCTGGCGGGGTTGCGGATCAGCTTGTCCAGCGCGCTGACGATGTTGGTGAACCGCGGCCGGGCGCTGCGCTCCTTCTGCCAGCAGTCCAGCATGAGCTGGTGCAGGGCGGTGGGGCAGTCCGGCGGGGGCGGCAGCCGGTAGTCCTGCTCTATGGCATTGATCACCTGGGAGACGGGTACGGAGAGGCGGTGAGGAAGAGGGCGGGGTGAGAGAGACGGGCAGAGAGGCCAAGGGTGGCACCGAGGGACACCTACATCCTGGTTGCTCATGTCCCAGTAGGGCCGCTCGCCGAAGGACATCACCTCCCACATCACGATGCCGTAACTCCAGGCGTCACTGGCCGACGTGAACTTGCGGAATGCGATGGCCTCGGGAGCTGTCCAGCGGATTGGGATCTTCCCACCCTGCGATCAGGAAACGTGGGGTAAACACAGAGGTAGGGTGGGGCAAAGGTCAAGGGTTGGGGACCAGGGGTCATGACTCCCCAGTGCAGCTCCTGGTGATCCCCACCTTATTTCCTTTCATCATCCTTGACTTCACTCAGTCTCAGCCTTCTCTCAACTCATCTGACAATTAAAATGGTCTACATTCAGTTTGATAAATTCCAGATTCCCAATCTCTCATTCTTATCCTCTTCCCTATTCCATTTCCCAAGTCCATGCACGCCTTTGGCACCAAAGACCAAGACTACCTCCAGTGATGATCTGGAGGGCGTCGGGGACAATCTGCAGACGAGATTGTTCATTTCAGCTCTGTATGGTGCAACCTAGTGTGGCCCGCAGATGTTGATTTTAGGGGTAAGTTTGTTTTGGGGGTATCAAAAAGAATTTGAGGGTGTCAGTGAATGTTTTGTGGATGAATCTACACACGCACAGGAGGACACAACCCTTCAATGATACATATCATTGCGATTTTGTAACGTAGACCACAAAACGAAAGTGTACACACGGAGACCCACAACAAGGCTGTAGGTCCAGGCCTGAGAGTGCACAATTCAAACTAGTGAAGGCATTGGCCTCCCGCTGGATTCTGGGGAGACCCGGGGATGGTTCAGAGGGGAAGGCAGCTCAGGGGGAGCCTTACCAGCGAGCTGGTGTAGGTGGGATCAGACGAGTTCTCCTCCAGGAAGCGGGACAGCCCGAAGTCGGACACCTTGCACACCAGGTTGCTGTTGACCAGGATGTTGCGTGCAGCCAGGTCTCGATGCACGTAGCTCATCTCCGACAGGTACTTCATCCCCGAGGCGATTCCGCGGAGCATCCCCACCAGCTGGATGGGGGTAAACTGGCCATCATTCAGCTGGGGAGAGACGGAGAAACGCCGTTCAGCTATGGGAGCTTCACGCACACGGGGAGGCAGGAGACAGACAGACACCAGCCCGGGCCCCCGTCCCCCACGATCATAACAAGGAGACGGAGAGAGGGGCAGACTGACCCGCAGGAAGGAGTCCAGCGCTCCATTCTCCATGTACTCGGTGAGGATCATGACCGGACAGCTGGCGGTGATCACGCCCTCCAGCCGGATGATGTTGGGGTGCTCGAACTGGCCCATGATGCTCGCCTCGCTCAGGAAGTCCCGCCTCTGCTTGTCTGTGTAGCCGCCCTTCAGGGTCTTGATGGCCACATAGTTCTCTTTCCTGCCCGGAACCTTCAATCGCCCCCGGCACACCTCCCCAAACTCTCCTGGAGTGAGAGAGAGTGAGACGGAGTGAGACACACCTCCCCAAACTCTCCTGGAGAGAGATGCATCTCCCCTCAGTCTCCTAGTGCAGACAGATTGATAGCTTATCAGCATGTTGATCTGGAACTCAGGAAATCTACGTGTATCAGCGTGCAGAGGTAATGCACGCTGATACATGTAAACATTATCACGTAATGATAATGTTTACAGATAATGTAAACAGTATTATTACATTATAAACATTATCATTATCATTAGGTATCTAAGCAGCGGCGCGTCCCGGCAGGTCATTAACGTGTCCGGGTGACTCACCAGCTCCGATCACCTCCTCTATCTTCACACAGGAGACATCAATCTCCTTGGCGAACTCCCTCACCGCCTCGTTAGGGTCCTCGTAGGTGAAGGGATCAATATACACCTTCGTGCCTGGAGAGGGCAGGGAGAAGAAGCACTAGGTCAGCTGTGGAAACCACAACAAGCACCACCAGTGCACAATGCCCACTCCCACTGAAGCAGCAGAGCCAAGGTCACCACAGCGTGCACTACAGTGCAGGACGCACTCCAGCAACAAGACACGCCTGCCAGCACAGGAGCACTAGCGCCCCCCGGTGGCTCACCCTGGCCGATGAGGTAGTGTCCATGCTTGTCACTTAGTTCAGGGTCCTTCCCTCCTCCATGTTTCCTGGGGATGTGGAAAATAGAGAGAGAGAAAAGTGGGTCATTGTATTACTTCACTCGATCTTCCCCCACTTGTCTCTCACACTTTTTCCTTCACTCACCCTGCCCTTACTCTAACCTTTCACCTCGCCCGTCACCTCTCGCTCCACCCCATTTCTCACTGTTCCCCACCCTCATTCCTCACCCCTCCCAGTCCCTCCCCTGCCCCGCCCCTCCCAGTCCCTACCCTGCCCCGCCCCCTCGCCCCCCCAGTCCCTCCCCTCACCCCTCTGCTCCTTCTTGTTCTTGTGTCTCACCTTACACAGAGAATAGCAACGACAGCAACTGCAATCAGCAGCAGAGCTCCCACAGCAACTATTCCTGCAATCATAAGCACCTGGGGGTCCTTAGTGGATGTCTCTGAAGAGGGAGACAGAGGGGTTAATACAGACACACTGGACACTACAGCACATTAACACTGCACTGAGAGAGAGGGGTTAATACAGACACACTGGACACTACAGTCCATTAACACTGCACTGAGAGAGAGGGGTTAATACAGACACACTGGACACTACAGTCCATTAACACTGCACTGAGAGAGAGAGGGGTTAATACAGACACACTGGACACTACAGTCCATTAACACTGCACTGAGAGAGAGAGGGGTTAATACAGACACACTGGACACTACAGTCCATTAACACTGCACTGAGAGAGAGAGGGGTTAATACAGACACACTGGACACTACAGTCCATTAACACTGCACTGAGAGAGAGAGGGGTTAATACAGACACACTGGACACTACAGTCCATTAACACTGCACTGAGAGAGAGAGGGTTAATACAGACACACTGGACACTACAGTCCATTCACACTGCACTGAGAGAGAGGGGTTAATACAGACACACTGGACACTACAGTCCATTCACACTGCACTGAGAGAGAAGGGTTAATACAGACACACTGGACACTACAGTACATTAACACTGCACTGAGAGAGATGGATTTTAATAGAATACTACACAGGTGCAGAAGACTCTTACCGTTCGGCTGGGTGCGGAAGGACACGAGTGGGCTGTAACTTCCGTAGCCGGCCATGGTTCGGGCCCTGACCTGGACCATGTACACAGTCCCTCTCTTCAGCTCGCCAAGCACCACGGAGTTCGTGCTGCTCTTGACAAACTGGACACTGTCCTTCTCTCCCTTCTCCTAAGGAAGAGGAGAAGACGGTGAGCACAGGAGAGGGGCAGGCAGGAAGTGTAACACATCGACTCACGAGAACAGCTCAATGGACAATAAACCAGCATCGTTCCTCCTCTTCCCTCTCTCTCACCTTCTCATAGTACTTGACCTCGTAGTCCAGGATGCTGTAGTGGGGCTGGGCTGGGCTGGGCCAGGAGAGGGTCAGGCTGCTGTCGGTCACCTCTTTATCCTTGATGTCGGACACGGGCAGCGGCACTGTGCGCGCGGACAGATAGATTAGACATGCAGTGTCTGAAGACAACAGCACAGAAGCCGAGGCAGATGTCTCCCACCCCCTCCTCCTTTTTCACCCCACTGTGCTATCCTCTCTCCCACTCCCCTTCTCTTCCTCACACGCCCCACTACACTGCACCTCACACTACTCTCCCACTCCCCTGATACTGATCAGCCCCTCCCACCATTAGCTCCACCCACACTGGCTCCTCCCATCCTCAGCTCCACCCACTTCTCATCTAGCTCCACCCACCATTAGATCCACCTAGTCATCTAGCTCCTCCCACCACTAGCCCCACCCAGCTCCTAGCTCCTCCCACCACTAGCTCTGTCCAGTCACCCAGCTCATCTCATCATTAGCCCCACCCAATCCTCATCTAACTCCTCCCACCATTCACTCAGCCCACCTATTCCTCCCTCCACACAATGCCCTATCCCAAATGCCAGCCCAGTCCCTCTCAGTATCCCCTCCCCCTCACCGTCTCTGTTCGTGGTGATGTTGACGGTCTCGCTGGGCGGGGGGGTGGGGCTGCGTGGCGACACCGCGTTCAGAGCCCGGATCTCGAAGCTGTAGGTGGTGAAGGGGGCCAGCCCCCACACGACCACGCGGCGGCCGGGGAGCCCGCGCTGCGCCGGCCGGTACGACACGCTCTCCTCGCAGGGCGAGCAGGACCCGCCCGCGGCGCCGCAGCGCCGGCACAGCACCTCGTAGACGAGGTCGGAGCGCCCCCCGCGGTCCAGCGGCTCGCTCCACTCCAGGGCGACCGAAGTGTCGTTGATGTGGGACACCACGCTGCGGGGGGCCGAGGGGGGCGCTGGAAGAGGGGGAGGGGGAGCAGATGGGAGGCGATCAGGTCCAGGCCTTGGCCGAGGGTGCCGAGCGACGGGGTGTGACAGGGACACTCGGTACTCACTGGTGCAGGGCGTGTGGGGGGGGTCCGATTCGGCCCGGTAATAGCCCGTCCGGCACTGGCACTCTGCGGAGCCGGTGTAGGCGGAGTGGCTGTTCGCCGGGCAGGGCAGGCACTGCTGGTCCCCCACAGTGGATTTAAACTGACCTGGGAGGCAGGCTGGGACAGAGAGCAGGGCAGAAAGCAGAAGCGTTAACGCAGCAAAGGGCACGACAGACTCCTTCTCAACCGACACTGCGCCCCGAGTGACCCAAGGAGGAGCTGCTGGCTTTCTTCAAACCAGCTCAGATGGCAGCGTGCCCAGAAAACCTGCAGGGCTCCAGTGCCGCAAAGACCTGGACTGACTTTTATCCAGACGAAGTACAGGCTCAGTGACCACAGCCTGGCCGTAGAAACTGGGCGACACAGGCAGATCTGGCTGCCCAGAGAGGACAGGCTGTGCTCCCACTGCCAGCAGGGAGAAATAGAGACAGAGGTGCACTCCCTACTGCACTGAGACAGATATTCTGGGATTAGAGAAATATTCTTCCCCAAATTTACAAATCTAAACCCAGAAATCCCACACCTGCCAGAATCACAACAGGTCCCAATCCTACTGGGAGAGGGAGGAGGGAACTCAGTTGAACTGGCAGCCCAGTATGTGATCTCCTGTCACAGCCTGAGGAACAGAGAGCCTGTCTCCCAGTAATGCTCCATATGTTTATATGTAAATGTCTTATGATTGTGTCTTTATTGTAAATGTCTGTAGATGTTTGTTTTATGTTAATTGTATTTGTTTTGCTTTGGCAACACTGATTTTACTCATTGGCCATGCCAATCAGGCATCTTGAATTGAAATTGAACTGGCTAACGTGCAGGCAGAGGGTGGGACTGGGAGAAGGAAGGAGGGGAGGGGGGAGAAGTGAGGGAGCAGCCCATTGTCTGAATGGGACAATCTGGAATGTGACCCCAGGCTGACCCCGCAGGACGCTTCTCCCTGCAGGGGGGAGGGGCAGGATGGGAAGTCCTCACAGCCCAGCACAGACACCAGCACACAGACCGGGCACCTGTGCCTCAGAAACCCCCAATCCCTTTCTTTTGGACCTTTTATGTTTCCGTGTTCCCTGATCCTCTCCTCTCTCATTCCTCCTCACTCCCAGCGTGCGCCTGTGGTTGGGATGAGTGCCACCCCACCCCAGATTTCAGGGAAGGGCGAGGTGTGCATGGGGGGGTCGGGGCGCGTCTCAACACAGCTCTGTGCATTCTAGGATGATAACGAATCCTTTCATCATGGGATTTAACGAGCAGAAGCCTGGAGTCTGGATTAGACAGGGGATGAGCTCAGGTCTGTGAGAGTGTGTGTCAGTGTGTGTGTGTGTCTGGAGAGGGCTTGTGAATGACTGTGCGAGTGTGTTTAAGTGTGTGTGTGTCTGGAGAGGGCTTGTGAATGACTGTGCGAGTGTGTGTGTCTGCAGGGGGCTTGTGAATGACTGTGAGACTGTGTGTCAGTGTGTGTGTGTGTGGTCTGCAGGAGGCTTGTGAATGACTGCGAGTGTGTGTGTGGTCTGCAGGGGGCTTGTGAATGACTGTGAGAGTGTGTCAGTGATTTGTGTGGAACTGTGTGAGCACAAGTACGCACTGGGTTAGTGTGTATTTGTGCACCTGTGTGGCAGTGATTGCGCGAGTGTGCTGGACTGTGTGTGTTTGAAGGTATCCGTGACACCGGTTTCACTCTGTGCTCTAGCCTGGAGGCTGCAGGCACTCCCAGCTACACTGGCAGGCTCAGGGGTGCCCTGCGCTCTGCTCTGTACTTGGCCTCCTTCGCCCGCACCTCCCCTTCAACCTTTCCTCGTCCTCCAGCCCTCTCCCTCTCCCCCAACCCCCTCCTCCCCAGCCCTCTCCCCCAACCCCCTCCTCCCCAGCCCTCTCCCTCTCCCCTCCTCCTCCAGCCCTCTCCCTCTCCCCCAACCCCCTCCTCCCCAGCCCTCTCCCTCTCCCCCCCTCCTCCAGCCCTCTCCCTCTCCCGCCCTCTCCCTCTCCCCCCTCCTCCAGCCCTCTCCCTCTCCCGCCCTCTCCCTCTCCCTCCTCCTCCTCTCCCCCTCCTCTCCCGCCCTCTCCCTCTCCCTCCTCCTCCTCTCCCCCTCCTCTCCCGCCCTCTCCCTCCTCCTCCTCTCCCGCCCTCTCCCTCCTCCTCCTCTCCCGCCCTCTCCCTCCTCCTCCTCTCCCGCCCTCTCCCTCTCCTCCAACCCCCTCCTCTCCCGCCCTCTCCCTCTCCTCCAACCCCCTCCTCTCCAGCCCTCTCCCTCTCCTCCAACCCTCTCCTCCTCCTCCAGCCCTCTCCTCCTCCCCCGCCCTCTCCTCCTCCCCCGCCCTCCTCTCCCGCCCTCTCCTCCTCCTCCTCCTCCAGCCCTCTCACCTCTGCAGGCTGTCTTCCTCTCGGCCGGCTCGTACCCCTCCATGCAGGCGCAGTCCAAGGTGGCCCCCTCCACCCACTGCCCGTCCTCGCCGCAGAACATGCGGGGGGGCGGGGCGGCGGGGGCGGCGTTGAGCTGGCGGGCGCCGTGCACGCAGCGGCCCGTGGCCTCCTGCACCAGGCTGCGGGGCACCAGCTCGTCGAAGCTGGTGAAGTCGCGGGTGGTGGCGGGGCACTTCTTGAAGAAGACGCGCACGGACAGCAGGGCCATGCAGGCCCCCTGCGCCTGGAAGGCCAGGTAGAAGCCGGCCTTGGCCAGCGGGCCCAGGCGCAGGGTCTTGGTGTTGCTCTTGCCCTTGGCGCCGCGGCGCAGCAGCTGGTCGGCCGCCACCGTGTCCACCTTGGTGTAGGGGTTCTCCATCCAGGCCGGGTGCGAGGCCGTGGCCTCGTCGGAGTCGGCCTCGTAGTAGAAGAGGTTGAAGGTCTCCTTGCAGCCGCGCGCCGCCGTGAGGGACGAGCACTCCATCACGGTGAAGCGCACCTCCACGTACACGTAGGTGGCGCCGCGCCGGGGCACCAGCGTGGTCCGCAGCCAGTGGCTCTGCGTCGTGCCGCTGCCCGGGCTGCAGATCTCGTACGTCCGCACGATGTTGCCCTCGTCGTCCATGCCACTCAGCTCCTCCCACTGGGCACAGGGCAGGAGAGAGGCACCGGTCAGCGAGACTGGACGGCCCCCACAGATTCCCCAGTAACACCCCCCCCCCAGATCTGATCCACACCCCCACAGACTCCCCAGTAACACCCCCCCCCAGATCTGATCCGCACCCCCACAGACTCCCCAGTAACACCCACAGATCTGATCCACACCCCCCCCCCAGATCTGATCCACACCCCCACAGATTCCCCAGTAACACCCCCCCCCAGATCTGATCCACACCCCCACAGACTCCCCAGTAACACCCCCCCCCCCAGATCTGATCCACACCCCCACAGACTCCCCAGTAACACCCTCCCCCCAGATCTGATCCACACCCCCACAGACTCCCCAGTAACACCCCCCCCCAGATCTGATCCACACCCCCACAGATTCCCCAGTAACACCCCCCCACATCTGTTCTAAACACCCTCCCTGCCGCAAACACCCCAGTAACACCCCCCCCCCAGATCTGATCCACACCCCCACAGACTCCCCAGTAACACCCCCCCCCCAGATCTGATCCACACCCCCACAGACTCCCCAGTAACACCCCCCCCCAGATCTGATCCACACCCCCACAGACTCCCCAGTAACACCCCCAGATCTGATCCCCATACCTACAGACACCCCACTAGCGCCCTTAGGCATGGTGCCCCAGATCTCTGGCCTACCTGCGGGTCACTGCGGGGGTAGTTTGTCCACTTGAGGTCTGCCGTCTCCAGTTTGGTGTTCATGAGGGTCTCTGGGGGGAGAGAGAGCGACAGCGCCACACGGTGAGCACATGCCGCAGTTACACCCCCCGCTGCAGTCCTGCACAGCGGGCAGGAGGCCGCGTCTAAGAGGATCAGCGCTGAGCACGTCATGCCTGCAGTCTCTCCCAGCGCACACACACGCACACACACACACTCCACGGCTTCCTCATGCCACAGACGGGAGACTCGAACCCTGCTTCAGGAGGCAGAAATGGAAATTTGAGCCTCCGTTCTGCTCTCAGATCTCCATGAGCCTGTCTCGCCAGGTTTTACGAGCTGCAGAAGGTTGTGCAGCAGCTGTGCTGAAGCAGCAGGAGGGCACAAGTGTGAACTGAGCTCCGGCATCCTTCCACACAGGAGAACGGACTCCAGACAGGGCAGGCAGCTCCAGATCTTCAGAGTAACAGAGCCCACGGCACGCTCCAGAGCATGTCTGTGACTGCCCCCGTGAACCAGTTTATTAATGGACAGTGTGTGCGCGCGCATGCGGGCCGGTAAGCATGTGCATCGGTGAGTCTGCGTGTCCTGGGGTCAGTGAATCCATGTGCACATGTGTGTCAGCGAGTCTGCGTGTGCCTGTGTGAACCTGTGGGAGTCTGCATGTTTCGCGTTGTCAAGTGGTGTGTGTGTATGTGTGTCTGTCAGAGTCTGTATCTCCTCCTCTCTCTGTGATTAAGGGTTCTTATTAAATTGCAAGACTGTCACAGACAGGCAGACTCCACATCAAACTGCAACAGCTTCACTGGCAGTGGCCCACAGTGTTGCCAGAGCAATAACAATTATTAAAGAGTTCCAGACAGGCTCTCATCACACAGTCACAGTTTGTTGAACAGCTTCTCTTCTCTCAGTTTGGCTGAGCCTAGTATCCTGCTATCTGAACGCAGGTGAATTCTAGCCCTTCCCACTGCCAGGGCACAGCAGAGATGGCTGGGCTGTAATTAACGATCTGGCTTAATTACCAGGAATAGTAAACACCACTTAGGCCCAGGCCTCACAGCCAGAGAGCAGTAATTTGAGGAGCGTGCCTGAGGCGCTGCGTGCACCAGGGGAGTCTCCCGGATCACAGAGCCGGACTGCGTGCTGGACAGGGGTTCAGAGCAGAGCAGAGGGGCACGGCCCACGTCCGAACTGGGGGAGTGAGTCTCTTCAGGCTCAAGCAGGGCAGAGTAGAGGGGGACCCTTCACTAGGGTTGTTGCTGAAAAACTTAAACCAGGGGATACAGGCACAGGAGGCCCTTTTGTCCACCAAGGGTGGTGGGAGTCTGGAACGAGCTGCCCGCCTGTGCTCTCTCTTCAGAAGCAAGTTTGCTTGCATCTTTCAAGACATGGCTGGATCCTCAGATCAGTTAGCTAGCAAGCAATTCATGGTACCATTCCCACTTCTCACTCACCAGCAGATCCCTGTCCACATCTCTGACCACATCCCCAACCCGCCCCCAGATCCCTGCCCGCATCCCCAGATCACTCAGCACCCCCAACCCACTGCCCACACCCCCAGATCACTCAGCACCCCCAACCCACTGCCAGACCACTGCCCGCACCCCGATCCCTGCCCGCACCCCTGGCCTGCACCCCGATCCCTGCCCACTCCAGCTGCCCTTCTCTCCAGGTGCTGCGGTCAGCTCAGAGAGGGGCGCCAGGTCTGGGACAGCCAGCCGCTCACAGGGCAGAGACGGCACAGGGCTGGACCAGGCCGGACAGTGCCAGCGCGCTCTGCCTGCTCTCCGCTAGGGGCCTGAGCAGTCTGTGAAGCAGCAGGAAGTCGCCAGCGTGCGCCGGCTGGAAAAAACACAAACCAGGCCGTTTCCCCCAGACCCGAGAGCGCGGACACCTGTGTCTTATTGACTCCAACAGCTCTCCACATTCCAGCACTGCAGGGAGAGGTGTCAAAACCCTGGACACACACGGGCTGGGACAGCTACGCACACACACCCCTGTCTACAGCAGTTTGCCATCAGCTCCACAGACCCTGCAGCTCCACTCAGCCACAGCACTGCTGCAGTTTCGGACATGAGCTCTTTCTCGAAATAAGATACAACATGGAGGAGGAGATCTGGAGAGCAGCGCCCCACACCCTAGCACAGCGACCACAAACTACTTGCATCTCCATCACACACTCCACAGACTTCAAGGCTGTGCGCGAAGGTGTCCGTTTTGTGCCAGTTGGCGTCGTGGTTGCGCGGGGCTTGTGTTGAGTGAGGCGCTATCACTGGCTGGGCTGGATCTGTGGTGTTGTAGCAGTGCTGTCCAGAGGCTGGCTGGTGTCAGTGTGTGTGTGTGTGTGTGTGTGTGTGTGTGTGTGTGTGTGTGTGAGGCAGTTTTGTAGCAGTGCTGTCCAGAGGCTGGCTGGTGTCAGTGTTGTGTGTGTGTGGGGGGTTGTGTGAGGCAGTTTTGTAGCAGTGCTGTCCAGAGGCTGGCTGGTGTCAGTGTTGTGTGTGTGTGGGGGGTTGTGTGAGGCAGTTTTGTAGCAGTGCTGTCCAGAGGCTGGCTGGTGTCAGTGTTGTGTGTGTGTGGGGGGTTGTGTGAGGCAGTTTTGTAGCAGTGCTGTCCAGAGGCTGGCTGGTGTCAGTGTTGTGTGTGTGTGGGGGGTTGTGTGAGGCAGTTTTGTAGCAGTGCTGTCCAGAGGCTGGCTGGCGTCAGTGTTGTGTGTGCTGTTTTGTGCGGTCGTGTCGTGTACACACACTCAAACCCTCAAGGACAAAGCACGCACACACACACACACCACAGAACACAGTGCTGATGGGTGTGCCTGCTCCCTGTTGTGCCTGGTGTTGTGGCACAGTTGTATATCCTCTGTCAGCCCATGTACGGTACATGCACACACACAAGGCCCATGTTGTCCCACACCGCAGGGCTGGGAGGTTAGTGTCTGCCCCTTATCATGCCCCGCGATAGCACCACAGCTGCATTTGACGACTCATCTCAATCGCGCCGGGCCGCGCAATGCCAAACTCTCCCGCACGGACACGCCGCGTCTTTAATTGCATTACTAACCGCGTGGGCTTAGCGGGGAAGAAAGTCGCATTAACTCCTCGGTTCTTAATTACTGCCGCCTGCGCGCTCAGAGCCGGGAGCCCCGGGACAGCGGAGTTCCCTCTCCCTGCCTTATTCCTTCTTCTCTCCGCCCCCTCTCAACGTCTCCGAGTCCCGCTGATTTTATCTGCCGCCGCTGGAGCGAACGCGGCGAGGATTAATGGGCCGCCGCCGGGGGGTGTTTACCGGGAAATCTCCCTCGCGCTCCCCTGGGATTCTGGAAGAATCAATCGGCCGACCTGGAGCGACGGGCACGAGACGCCTCGTCAAATTTCAGAGCAAACCCCCCCAAAAAAAAGAACCAACCTGTCGCGGGGGCTGTGAGAGAGAGAAGGGGATTTATTAAACTCCAGGATCGCTTTTTAAGTCGCTAATCGGGGGCTTTAGCGCGACTGGAGGCAAGGAGGGGGCGAGTGTCACTTGAAATGCAAATCCTTTTCTTGGAGCATCGGTTCCGTTTAATCGGATTTCAGGGGAATCTGCTTTCGGCCGGCAGGAGGGGGAGCAGCCGGCAAGGGGAGACAAACGTTCCGTTCTCTCTTCAGAAGAAAGGAAAATAAAGTTTCGAGGGCTCTCCTCCTCCTCCATCAGAAAAAAAGGCGATTGACGAGAATCCGACAGCGGAGGGAAGAGCCGTCGGGACAGCTCGACCAGCCCATCCGCCCCCCCCCTCCATCCCATTCCGAGCAGGCTGGGGTCCTGAGCGGTCCGTTAACACCCGCGCTCGGAACCACCGAGCCCGAACACGGGAGAAGCGCGGTCCATCCCCCCGCCGGGAAACGGAAGGGGCAAAGACCGCCTCAGCCGTACAGCCGTCCCCTCGCTTGAGCATCGGGGGTTTCAGCCTGAATGGACGCTGTCCCTCCCCACTCCACCAGTTGAGCGGCCAGCGGGCCCTGATGGCCTGCGGTCGTTCGCGGTCTGCCTGCAGCGCGCAGGGCAGGGAAGAGACCGGTCAGCATTGAGGCGCAGGGAAGGAGACCGGTCAGTACTGAGGCGCAGGGAAGGAGACCGGTCAGTACTGAGGCGCAGGGAAGGAGACCGGTCAGTACTGAGGCGCAGGGAAGGAGACCGGTCAGTACCGAGGCGCAGGGAAGAGACCGGTCAGCATTGAGGCACAGGAAGGGAGACCGGTCAGTACTGAGGCGCAGGGAAGGAGACCGGTCAGTACTGAGGCGCAGGGAAGAGACCGGTCAGTACCGAGGCGCAGGAACGACACGGCTCGCTGTCCGCGGCGGAGATCCAGTCAATGATTCAGCCCCCGTTTCCACACATTCGGAGCAGCCAGACAAACCGCTGAAACCGCGTCCGCCGCCCCCTCGCTCTACAATAATAATAATAATAATAATAACACTTATATAGCGCTTTTCTGGACACTCCACTCAGGTAATGGGGACTCCGCTCCACCACCACCAGTGTGCAGCCCCGCCTGGACACAGTATGAACTGGGAATGTGGATTCGGAGGCGTCTCGGAGCAAGCAGGCAGCTCGGACCCACCTCAGCTTCAGGCGTCACGAGCACAGTGTCCGACTCTATAGCTCCCCGCTCTACAATCGGCCAATGCAAATGTCGCCCATATCGGTACAGCTGCAGCAGTCGCAGGAAGTGTATTCGCCGAATTTCATGTTATTGCAGCTAAAACGGAAAGCAGGAGGCGCATCTTTACACTAACAGTGGCGGGGGTGTGGAACAACCTGCGCGGCCGAATGGCGGAGGCCGATTCTCCGGGATTCCTGAAGGCAGTCTGGGAACAGGGACCCGTAGGGAACCCAGACCGGCTTGTCTTGGTCTTAGGGGTTTCGTCAGCGTCCCTGCGTTCTTGCGATCGTTTACAACAGGTCTGTGCTCAGATTGGCAGAATAACCAAAAAAAAAAAGCGCTGTCGAAATGTTGAAGCTTTAAAGCTGTACCGTGTTTCTGGCCCACGGTATTGCACGAGACAGCCTTCCCGTTGTTTTCCCTGGTACACATCCCGTTCTGTCTGCGTGGAGTTTGTTCTCCCCGAGTTTGCGTGGGCTTCCACCGGCCGTAGACATGCCGTTGGGTTAACTGGCTTCTAGGAATACCGGGCGTGGCGTGGAGTGTCCATGTGCGATCTGTGATGGACTAATGGCCCGCTCAGAGTGCGCGCTGCCTGGTCGCCTGTGAATTTTTCATTTTTATCTTGTGGCGAGTTCGTTGTGAATCCCTGTCCTGGGCCGCGGGAATATCGCGGTGAAGGTGTCCGACCCCTTCCCAGCTCACCACAAGCAAGCGCTCGGGCCAGCGCAGCGAGGCGCCGCCGCCGTGTCACAGTAGCGAACGCTGCCCGGTGACTCGCTCGTGGACTCTCTGACCGGGCGCCGCGCCCGAGCCCGTTTCTCCTGACCCGGCACGCGCCAGCTTCTCGCCCCGGGGTCACACCCCGAGCGTCGCGCGAGGGGCAGGAGGCGCCCGGTTTCCCTCACACGGCCGTGCCGTCGGGCTCCGTTACTCCGCATCGATTTGAACAGAGCTGGGAGGATTGATTCGGTTCACTAGTGCGAGACTTGACCCCGACGTGTTCCGAGTGACATATTGACCCCAAGGGAATATAGGTCTGGAACTTGGGACAAACACCCAGAACCAGCAGTCATTGTTTTCCAGGCGGGCTGGATTGTTAAGTCTCGATACCCACAGCGAGATGTAAGGCGGAGAGTTGTAACCGCAGGACTGCTCGGTTAGCCAGCCAGTTCAGAAAACCCGAAACTGAGCCGTTTCACCCAGATTTTCAACCCAAGCGCGTCGCCGCATTTCGGTCCTCCGTCAGCCCGGTTTTTCGAACCACGTCGCTGTCGTTAACTCGGGGCCGAATTGGGCGAACCCCAGCGTTTCAGAAACGGCTTTACGACTTTCACCTGGTTCTCATCTCGAGAAAATCCCTACCCCCCCCCAAAAAAAAGTCTCGACACAAACCCCTCGAAACACGAACCCCACAGAAGCAGCCCGGCAGGCGGACCGGGGCGGACGCACGCCCGGGACCGAGCACGCGTGTCGGCAGGGGGGGGCTGGTGTCGACATCCCCGCCGAGCGCCCGAACCCCACTCACCTTCCACCGCTCCGGCCAGCCCGGCCGGGCCCAGCCACAGCGCCCACAGCAGGGCCAGCACGCCCCCGGCTCCCGAGCCCATGACGCCCGCGGCACAGGAGGGTGGACACCACCCCAAGCCGATCGCGGGGCAAAAGCGTCGCTGGAAATACTTCGGGAGACGAAGTCAGCAGGAAAGGAGGGTCTCCGGCGGCGGCGCTGCCCGCATCAGGATGAGAGAGAGCCCGTCTCCCTGCCCGGCTCTGTCGGACTGATCGATCCAAAAGGCGCCGGGCGCGGTTCCGATTTAAATGCGGGGATTTAGCCGTGTTAAAGCGTCTAATCCCTCTTCTGCAAATCGCCGAGGCCGTTCGCCCGTGTCCTGTCACGGGGGGTGAGGGTCTGTACTGGGGGGGGGAGAGGTCGTTCTGTTTGTGAAAAAAAAAGTGCTTTTATTGAAAACCTGCAGCAGGGCCGTCCAGTCCCAGACGCGCCTCCGAATCCGGATTTCTCTGCCGTGGGGCTGCTGTTTTATCGTCCTCCCAACACGAACCCCCGAACCCCTCCAGCAACGCGCCCGAAACTCAGTCCTGCGCCCGGCGCGGGGGTCCCGGATCCACGCACAAGCGGACCAGCGAGGGAAACTCGCTCTTTCTCCGGAGCATCAGTTCAGCGCGACGGGCTGGACCGCCGTGGCTCCGCGCGCTGCGCCCTGGCCGCCCGGGCGGGAGGGGGGAGTCCGGACAGGGGCCGCGGCGCTCGGGGGTGTCGCTTCGTCAGCTCCGGGGAGCCGAGAAGCCGGCAGCTCGGCAGCCCCCCAAGGCGCAGAGAAGTCGGCGAGATTCCCCGGAGAGCGGCTCGCCAGCTTTTCAAATGTCCTTTTCAAAAACAAGCTTTCCGTCTGTCCGTTCGCTCTCTTCCTCTCTTTTCTTAAGAAAAAAAATAGCAGGGCCACACACTTAAAAAAGAAGTTTTCGGTCCTCCCCCTTTCGTCGTGATTCTTTTTATAAAATTTGCGGTTGTTTTAGTTCAAGTTGTGCCGTCAGAAAGTTGGGCACCGAACTCGCGAGCCGTGCGCTCCGGGAAGCTCCAAACACGAGACTCCGCTCTGCCTCGCGCTGGGCAGCGCTCGCAGACCACAGGCTCCGCCCTCGGTGACCGCCCCTTCCCTAGCGTGGGACCGTAATTGGCTGGAGGCCCTGTCAACCTATGACTCCGCCCCACTAAGTACCGCCTTTCCCTCGCCTGCTGCATATGACTCGTCCTCAGAGCTGTCACTCCGCTGGTTGCGAGTCAGTAATGAGCTGTGTTTGTGCAGGTGGCCGGATTGTCCATCACTTCGCCTTTATCAAGCACAGCTCCGGACTTAACCCCTTAGTGCGCGTCCTGACAGCGAGTGTTTGTCTCCCTGCCTGAAAACACTTCAGGACACGCGCATTGCTGTTTTGGTGCTCGTTCGGTGTTATTTTAATTTAAATCTTATCTTATCTTAGTAACATTTTATCTAGGAGCTGTTTTCAACAAACTCATAACGATGTACAACAGAGGTGCTATTGTCAGGGGAGTCCAAATTGATTTTATACCATAAAATAGTATCAGGGTTATCGAATATATAATAAAAAAATGCAGGCGTTATTAGAAGCTTCAAGAGAAGCTATATAGCGCCTATTTCCAGGCCATTGTTAAGGCTTTTATTAATTTCAATAGGAATTTCTACAGAACAGCTTTAAAGCGGCCGGTGCCAGACTCTCTCTTCTGGAATGAGCACTGGTACTGAATTCATCAGCCGTCCGCCGCTGCTACAGCCCTCCGGCCAGAGTTACATCGCACTGTGCTCAGAGCAGAAACCAGCATCGGGTCCCCGTGGGCCTGGGATGTGAGATGTCTCAACGCTTACTGTCTCTGGACGGCACGCCTAGGACCCGCAGGGACAGCGCACTTCCCAGCCGCAGCCTGTGTCGGCCCGCTGGTCCCAATACGCAGGCTTAGTCTAAGCTTTCACTGACGTGACCACGGACGCCATAATTCATCAATTCAGCCGCTTTCGCCGGGCTGTCCGGACTCGCTCTTGTGCTTCTGCGGGTGGAGCTGTCCCGCCTAGGGCACTCTCGCGGTCACACGGCCAACACAGGGACAGCAGCTCTCTGCCTCCTCTAAGATCATCATCATCATCATCATCATCATCATCATAACCGCGCACCCAATTCAGGGTCAGGCTGCCCCGGAGCCTCGCTAAGAATGAACAGGAGCCCAAGTGGATTCAGTCGGGCAGTCTCAGACCGGACTCGGCGGACTGGGCGGACTGGGCGACAGGCAGGACTCCGGCTGCGGTCCCAGCGGCGAGTTCTCCGCCCGCACGTGCCTCCCCTGGTCCTTATCCTTAATGTTTCCTCTGGGATACGACCCCCCCTCCCCCCCACACACACTCTTCCCACACACTGAGTGGTGTTGACTTATCGATTACCCCCAGCTCCCCCTCCCCCGTCAGCTCATCGATCATCTCCTCTAAGAGCGCCTGTCAGCCGGACTCCGGGGCTCCGCCCCGCCTGTCACACTCGCGCTGAGCGCTGAGAGGGCCCCCGCAGGCGGACTGCCGGCTCCCGCAGCCCCCACCAGCCACCAACAGCGCCCCACCGGCCCCTTAACAGGCCACCAATAGCGCCCAACAGCCCCCCAACGGCGTTTAATGATTCCACGTCGATCACCACAGAGGTACCCCGACACTCCGGGTTAAAGCCGCTGTGGCGATTTTACTGAACATGGTGTGTACAGTACTGTATTAGACTGTAGTGTACAGTACTGTATTAGACTGCAGTGTACTGACTGTATTAGACTGTAGTGTACAGTACTGTATTAGACTGCAGTGTACTGACTGTATTAGACTGCAGTGTACAGTACTGTATTAGACTGCAGTGTACTGACTGTATTAGACTGCAGTGTACAGTACTGTATTAGACTGCAGTGTACAGTACTGTATTAGACTTCAGTGTACTGACTGTATTAGACTGTAGTGTACTGACTGTATTAGACTGTAGTGTACAGTACTGTATTAGACTGCAGTGTACTCACTGTATTAGACTGTAGTGTACAGTACTGTATTAGACTGCAGTGTACTGACTGTATTAGACTGCAGTGTACAGTACTGTATTAGACTGCAGTGTACTGACTGTATTAGACTGCAGTGTACAGTACTGTATTAGACTGCAGTGTACTGACTGTATTAGACTGTAGTGTACTGACTGTATTAGACTGCAGTGTACTCACTGTATTAGACTGTAGTGTACAGTACTGTATTAGACTGCAGTGTACTGACTGTATAGTATCGTCTTGTCCTGCAGTGTACTGTACTGTATAGTAACGTCTTGTCCTGTAGTGTACAGTACTGTATAGTAACGTCTTGTTCTGTAGTGTACTGACTATATAGTAACGTCTTGTCCTGTAGTGTACTGACTGTATAGTATCGTCTTGTCCTGCAGTGTACTGACTGTATTAGACTGTAGTGTACTGACTGCATAGTAACGTCGTGTCCTGCAGTGTACAGTACTGTATAGTATCGTGTTTTCCTGCAGTGTACTGACTGTATTAGACTGTAGTGTACTGACTGTATAGTATCGTCTTGTCCTGCAGTGTACTGACTGTATTAGACTGTAGTGTACTGACTGTATAGTATCGTCTTGTCCTGTAGTGTACAGTACTGTATAGTATCGTCTTGTCCTGCAGTGTACTGACTGTATAGTAATGTCTTGTCCTGTAGTGTACTGACTGTATAGTATCATCTTGTCCTGTTGTGTACTGTACTGTATAGTATCGTCTCGTCTTGCAGTGTACTGACTCTATAGTAACGTCTTGTCCTGCAGTGTACTGTACTGTATTAGACTGCAGTGTACTGACTGTATAGTATTGTGTTGTCCTGCAGTGTACTGTACTGTATAGTAATGTCTTGTCCTGTAGTGTACTGACTGTATAGTAATGTCTTGTCCTGCAGTGTACAGTACTGTATAGTATCGTCTTGTCCTGTAGTGTACTGACTGTATTAGACTGTAGTGTACTGACTGTATAGTATCGTCTTGTCCTGCAGTGTACTGACTGTATTAGACTGTAGTGTACTGACTGTATAGTATCGTCTTGTCCTGTAGTGTACAGTACTGTATAGTATCGTCTTGTCCTGCAGTGTACTGACTGTATAGTAATGTCTTGTCCTGTAGTGTACTGACTGTATAGTATCATCTTGTCCTGTTGTGTACTGTTCTGTATAGTATCGTCTCGTCCTGCAGTGCACTGACTGTATAGTAACGTCTTGTCCTGTAGTGTACTGTACTGTATTAGACTGCATAGAACTGTATATTGTATTGGACTATAATGTGCTGTATAGTAACATTAGACTGCGGTATATTGTACAGTATAGTAAAGTATTCGACTGTAGGGGACTGCACTGTTAGACTGCAGTGTACGGTACTGTATAGTAACATATTGTTCTGTAGTGTACTGTACTGTATAGTGTATTTGACTGTAGTGTGCTTTATAGTAACATTAAACTGCAGCCTACTGTACTGTATAGGAATGTAATGGACTGTAATGTATAATGTATTGGACTGCAGTGTACAAAGAGTGCAGCGTATTGCGCTGTATAGTGTAGCTGCAACATGTTGGACAACAGCATAGTGTATAGCAATGCAGTTAACTGCACTTTGCTGAAAACCAGTTTTAGTGTAATGTACTCTAATAGGACTGAGCAAGTACAATTTTACTGTACATTTCTATTTGTTTTTCAATCTAATAAATGTCATTAGAGTAATACATTTGCTATAAAAGGTTGAATAGGTGCTGTTTCGCGCATTATCACAAAAGTCTCTGTCAAAATTTACAGAACTATTAATGATAATTTGTTACAGTATTGTATCTTGATAGTGTATCGGATAATTTTAAGGATTTACGGCGCCCCCTGGTGGTTAATTATTGTATATGATTGTACACGAAGCTACAGGTATGAACTACAGTACAGTACAAGTAATAGGTTTATTCCATGCTGAAATAAAGAAGACAGAAAACACAACGTTTTGGCCGTGGAGCCTTCTTCAGGTGTCAGTACAGTACTTCGAGAGAGAGAGAGGCAGTGTGGTCAGTGGTTAGAGCTGAGAGAGAGAGGCAGTGTGGTCAGTGGTTAGAGCTGAGAGAGAGGCAGTGTGGTCAGTGTTTAGAGCTGAGAGAGAGAGGCAGTGTGGTCAGTGTTTAGAGCTGAGAGAGAGAGGCAGTGTGGTCAGTGGTTAGAGCTGAGAGAGGCAGTGTGGTCAGTGGTTAGAGCTGAGAGAGAGAGGCAGTGTGGTCAGTGTTTAGAGCTGAGAGAGAGGCAGTGTGGTCAGTGGTTAGAGCTGAGAGAGAGAGGCAGTGTGGTCAGTGGTTAGAGCTGAGAGAGAGAGGCAGTGTGGTCAGTGGTTAGAGCTGAGAGAGGCAGTGTGGTCAGTGGTTAGAGCTGAGAGGCAGTGTGGTCAGTGGTTAGAGCTGAGAGAGAGAGGCAGTGTGGTCAGTGTTTAGAGCTGAGAGAGAGGCAGTGTGGTCAGTGGTTAGAGCTGAGAGAGAGAGGCAGTGTGGTCAGTGGTTAGAGCTGAGAGAGAGAGGCAGTGTGGTCAGTGGTTAGAGCTGAGAGAGGCAGTGTGGTCAGTGGTTAGAGCTGAGAGGCAGTGTGGTCAGTGGTTAGAGCTGAGAGGCAGTGTGGTCAGTGGTTAGAGCTGAGAGAGGCAGTGTGGTCAGTGGTTAGAGCTGAGAGAGAGAGGCAGTGTGGTCAGTGGTTAGAGCTGAGAGAGAGAGGCAGTGTGGTCAGTGGTTAGAGCTGAGAGAGAGAGGCAGTGTGGTCAGTGGTTAGAGCTGAGAGAGGCAGTGTGGTCAGTGGTTAGAGCTGAGAGGCAGTGTGGTCAGTGGTTAGAGCTGAGAAAGGGAGGCAATGTGTTAGACTGGGGCTGGGCGACATCCTGGGATCGTTGCATTTAGCGGAGTGATTTTAACAAGCTAGCAGTGGGTTTGACTGCTGCCCCAGCCCTGGCATGTGGAGTAATTGCATTTTAATTGGGAATTATAGAACTACGAGCAGGATAACCCAGGAACACCCTGTAGCCATGGAGACAGGATGTACCTGTTCTGGAGAATGTGGGGCTCTAACAGACCACGAGGAGAAATAATTTATGACCCTGGTAATTGAGGAAGAGGATGGGGAAAGGAGGGGTACAGGGAGGTCCAGAGCTCTGAGGGAGAGACTTTGAAGAGCCACGTGCAGGTGTGTTAATAATGCAGTCTCTGCAGCTCGTCTCGGGAGAGGGCTAATTACAGCCTCCAGAACCAGCTCAGCTCCTGTGAGCTGGGGATCCCCAGAACAGCCTGGGGACATCTCACCCCAAGACAGGCAGGCACACAGAGACACTGTGAGACAGACAGGCAGGCACACAGACACACTGTGAGATAGACAGGCAGGCACACTGAGACACTGTGAGACAGACAGGCAGGCACACAGAGACACTGTGAGACAGACAGGCAGGCACACAGAGACACTGTGAGACAGACAGGCAGGCACACAGACACACTGTGAGACAGAGAGACACACTGATGCACTGTAAGACAAAAAGACAGGATAACCACACTCACTCTCTCTCAGAAACACGTGGACTGTGCTCACTGACAGTCTGTTGCCCTGCAGGGCTGATTATAATGTTAAATTATTCAGAAGAGAAATTGGAGTTAGCAATTCAGACTTACTTTCATGTATGTTTAAACTGGGAGAGTAGAAGCTTCAATACTGAAAAGTTTAGATTGCTTTGGATCTTTAGAATAATGCAGAGAAAACATCTCTGATACACCCTACACTACACAAACAACCTGTTGATACCCCAGATACTATACAGTAAACCTCTATAGACACTGTATACAGGCCTTATAGGGACTCTTGACAATTTAAACTACACAGAGAACAAAGACATTGTAAACAGGCCCTGTGGAGACATAGTGTGTATCAGAAAACAGTGGTATATCTTACTGTACAATAAATATAACAGTGATTTCAACACTGAATACAACTGGCATACACCGTTGCAGACATACGAATCCTATAGGAATACTGACTTGGAACACAGCACCTAAAGAAACACAGATCCACTGTATATTAGACTGTATAAAGACTGCAGGAGCTACTGCTCAGACCAGAACCAGGAAAGCAGAGTCTCTAACCCCCACCTTGCTTTGCAGGCTGTCCCACTTCCTCCCTGGCTCCAGCCAGCTCCAAACAATAGGGAGATGTCCTCTCTAACCGCCTGCAGGCTTCCGCTCTGTCCAGGCTGATGGTGCTGAGGGGGGAGGGGGGCTGTGCTGGTGAGCTTTGGACTAACACTGAGTACAGCACTCAAGGCAAACCACTGCACCACCAGTGGAGACTGACGCTGTACTCCAGCCCTACAGAGACACTGACACTGTACACCAGCCCTACAGACACTGACGCTGTACACCAGTCCTACAGAGACACTGACGCTGTACACCAGCCCTACAGAGACACTGACGCTGTACACCAGCCCTACAGAGACACTGACACTATACACCAGCCCTACAGAGACACTGACGCTGTACACCAGCCCTACACAGACACTGACGCTGTACACCAGCCCTACAGAGACACTGACACTATACACCAGCCCTACAGAGACACTGACGCTGTACACCAGCCCTACAGACACTGACGCTGTACACCAGCCCTACAGACACTGACACTGTACACCAGCCCTTCAGAGACACTGACGCTGTACTCCAGCCCTACAGAGACACTGACACTGTACACCAGTCCTACAGAGACACTGACGCTGTACACCAGCCCTACAGAGACACTGACGCTGTACACCAGCCCTACACAGACACTGACGCTGTACACCAGCTACAGAGACACTGACACTGTACACCAGTCCTCCAGCCCTACAGAGACACTGACGCTGTACACCAGCCCTACAGAGACACTGACGCTGTACACCAGCCCTACAGACACTGACGCTGTACACCAGCCCTACAGAGACACTGACACTGTACACCAGCCCTACAGAGACACTGACGCTGTACACCGGCCCTACAGACACTGACGCTGTACACCAGTCCTACAGAGACACTGACGCTGTACACCAGCCCTACAGAGACACTGACGCTGTACACCAGCCCTACAGAGACACTGACACTGTACACCGGCCCTACAGAGACACTGACGCTGTACACCAGCCCTACAGAGACACTGACGCTGTACACCAGTCCTACAGAGACACTGACGCTGTACACCAGCCCTACAGAGACACTGACACTGTACACCAGCCCTACAGAGACACTGACACTGTACACCAGCCCTACAGAGACACTGACGCTGTACACCAGTCCTACAGAGACACTGACGCTGTACACCAGCCCTACAGAGACTGACACTGTACACCGGCCCTACAGAGACACTGACACTGTACACCAGCCCTACAGAGACACTGACACCGTACACCAGCCCTACAGACACTGACGCTGTACACCAGCCCTACAGAGACACTGACACTGTACACCAGTCCTACAGAGACACTGACACTGTACACCAGCCCTACAGAGACACTGACGCTGTACACCAGCCCTACACAGACACTGACGCTGTACACCAGCTACAGAGACACTGACACTGTACACCAGTCCTCCAGCCCTACAGAGACACTGACGCTGTACACCAGGCCTACAGAGACACTGACGCTGTACACCGGCCCTACAGAGACACTGACACTGTACACCAGCCCTACAAACACTGACACTGTACACCGGCCCTACAGAGAGACTGACACTGTACACCAGTCCTACAGAGACACTGACGCTGTACACCAGCCCTACACAGACACTGACACTGTACACCAGCCCTACAGAGACACTGACACTGTACACCAGTCCTACAGAGACACTGACGCTGTACACCAGCCCTACAGAGACACTGACGCTGTACAACGGTCCTACAGAGACACTGACACTGTACACCAGTCCTACAGAGACACTGACACCGTACACCAGTCCTACAGAGACACTGACACCGTACACCAGCCCTACAGAGACACTGACACTGTACACCGGCCCTACAGAGACACTGACGCTGTACACCAGCCCTACAGAGACACTGACACTGTACACCAGCCTTACAGAGACACTGACGCTATACACCAGCCCTACAGAGACACTGACGCTGTACACCAGTCCTACAGAGACACTGACGCTGTACACCGGCCCTACAGAGACACTGACACTGTACACCAGCCCTACAAACACTGACACTGTACACCGGCCCTACAGAGAGACTGACACTGTACACCAGTCCTACAGAGACACTGACGCTGTACACCAGCCCTACACAGACACTGACACTGTACACCAGCCCTACAGAGACACTGACACTGTACACCAGTCCTACAGAGACACTGACGCTGTACACCAGCCCTACAGAGACACTGACGCTGTACAACGGTCCTACAGAGACACTGACACTGTACACCAGTCCTACAGAGACACTGACACCGTACACCAGTCCTACAGAGACACTGACACCGTACACCAGCCCTACAGAGACACTGACACTGTACACCGGCCCTACAGAGACACTGACGCTGTACACCAGCCCTACAGAGACACTGACACTGTACACCAGCCTTACAGAGACACTGACGCTATACACCAGCCCTACAGAGACACTGACGCTGTACACCAGTCCTACAGAGACACTGACGCTGTACACCAGCCCTACAGAGACACTGACACTGTACACCAGCCTTACAGAGACACTGACGCTGTACACCAGCCCTACAGAGACACTGACGCTGTACACCAGTCCTACAGAGACACTGACGCTGTACACCAGCCCTACAGAGACTGACACTGTACACCGGCCCTACAGAGAGACTGACACTGTACACCAGCCCTACAGAGACACTGACGCTGTACACCAGCCCTACAGAGACACTGATGCTGTACTCCAGTCCTACAGAGACACTGACACTGTACACAAGTTCTTGCGAATCAGCATCAATAGCATAGCTGGACAGCTTGCTCCAGATACCCGCATTCTATGAATACATATCACTCCATAGAATGTTTAGTAGCTTAGCTGAGACTTCTGCACCCCCAGAGAAGGTTTTCTCTCTCTTGGTTTCAGAGAAATGCATATGAACCTTGGGGTTCATATTGCAATCCAGTTCTGAGTGCACTTAATCAAACTGAGCCAATTATTAACCTCAGCTGGGCTTTGGTGGGGATGCCATTAAACCTTCAAGTAATCCACCGATCATAAATTCCATACCTCAGGTCTGAGTGTGTTTCCGTCAGGAGCCTTTGACAAACAGAAAGCTGCAGTAAACCAAGGGCTTCAGGATTAGGGATAGGGGAATTGTGTGGCTGTGGAACCTGTTTACTTGGGCTGAAAGGGCCAGTGTGTCCTGGTCTCTGGAAATGAAGTGACCTGTACTGCACTGTACTCTGTTTATATCCTGATCTCAGTGGACTTTACTGCACTGCACTGTGCTTATTGCCTGGTTTCAGTGGACTTTACTACGCTGTACTGTGTTTATTGCCTGATTTCAGTGGACTTTACTACACTGTACTGTGTTTATGCCCTGATTTCAGTGGACTTTACCACACTGTACTGTGTTTAAGCCCTGATCTCAGTGGACTTTACCGCACTGTACTGTGTTTATACCCTGATCTCAGTGGACTTTACCGCACTGTACTGTGTTTATACTCTGATCTCAGTGGACTTTACCGCACTGTACTGTGTTTATGCCCTGATTTCAGTGGACTTTAGCACACTGTACTGTGTTTATGCCCTGATCTCGGTGGACTTTACCACAGTGTACAGAGATTTTACCCTTTACTGTGACTCACTGCACTGTACCGTGATTAATCAGGGTCTATCTGTGTTCACGGCGCTGAGCTCTGCCATTGTCCTGTGAAACCTCCCCACTCAGGTCCTGAAGGCCACTTCCTGCACGGCCTGAAGACGAGAACATGGCCGGGCCGGGCCTGTCACATACCCAGGTCCCGAGTCAGCAGTTTGGACGGGAAGGAGCTGCTCTGGTTTCGGAGCTGAGTTCCCTAATCCCTCCTGCACCGGGGTCAGCAGGTCAGGGCGGCGACACAATGGACAGGGTCGCACAGCCCTTCCTCTCTGCCGCCCGGCTGCCTGCATCCCTGCTTCCCAAACTCCCGCCCCTTCGGCCTGCCGGAATGGGACAGGTAGAGCTCGGAGCTCAGATCAGGAGCGCGTCTGAGAGTCTGAGGCTGCGCATGGCAACTCTACCGGGTGTATCTGAACTCTCCTTCCTGTTACTCAGCTCCGGGGCGTAAACAGCAGGGGAGCTACTGCTGGCGCGAAACGGGGTGTGGGGGGCAGAACCCCACTAGTGCTCTCTCCGACCACACTGCGGCCCCGACTGGCACAGAGCGCCCCTCCGCACGCCAACACGGCAGAGATGGTGAGCGACCAGCGTCAGCGATCCCTGACCGGCATCACGACCCAAGCCAATTCCCAAAAAACAGGAAAGTGGGAATTCTGCATTGAGAGGGGTTTTTGAAACGGGCCGTCAACTGCAATCACTGCGCCGATTAAGCATTTTCTCCTGTGCTGAGGTGATGGGCTGCACACCGCGAGGAACTCTGATGCTGATCGATATTGCTGCTGTTGATCAGACTGAGGGAACAGCTGATCAATGAAATCGATCTGTTTGGAAGTGTCACCGCAAATTAGTTTCCCCCCCCGCACATTTCAATACAAAAGCTGAGGAGTCACTTCAGCGTGAACATCTGTAACTCTAAAACAGACAAACAGCAACGCAGTAAGAAATAAGAATATTTACAGCAGAACACACCCTGTGAAAGTGTATTAATGGGAACATAGGGGAAATTACAGCTGAGAGAAGGCCCATCTAAATCGTTTGGTAGTTATTAATTGGACTTTGGGATCTCACTCAGCTGTTTCTCAAAAGAAACCAGGGTATCAGCTTCAATAACTAAGCTGGGTAGCTTGTTCCACACTCCCACCACCCTTTGTGTAAAGAAGAGAATCCCGTTCACAGGTTTAAATGCACATAAAAGTTTCCACTTGTCCTCCTAATCCTCTAGTTCAATCTTCACCGTTTATCATTTCTCTGCGGGCCAATTAAGAAAAAGCTCTCAGTTCAGCAAAGGGGCGATGCTTAGTGGACAAAGTTCACGACGTTCTGTTTAGGAACCGTTTAAACAAGCCCACCCGGAGTCAAAGCGTCGGGGTCCTCTGATCACCCCGGCTGTACTGTCAAAGACGCAGCAGCAGCCGGGGCCACGCAGGTGTCAGGAGGTCAGAGGGAGCAGCAGATCCACCCTCTGACCTCTCCACAGCAAAGGTCAATCTATTAAGCCCACACAAGCACCAGCACCAGCACTCTTCCAGATGGATCACCGAGCAGTCCCTGCTAGCAGGACTTTCAGAAGAGCTCGGAAGACGATTTCAGACGCAAACAATCTTTAATTCACTCCAGGGTCTGTTATCACAGAGAGGTACCAGGTGCGTTCTGACTCAGTTCTCGGTTTCCTGCTTTGAAAGTGATGCTGCTCTCAACCACAGCTTACTGTTATTTTATTGTATCCAGACATCAAAGTCTGTCATCCTCTGCAGCTCTCACCTCAGGAAATGGGTTTTCACTGGGATGTCGCTGTGCTTTACTACACCCAACTGAACCTTTACCACAATATACCGGGTACAGCTTCACCCAACATGTTTTTATCTTACACAACACCATCTGCAGTGTTTTAACATCTCAAGATGTACTGCACTTAGAACAGATAATTAATACACAAACTATTGGGGGTACTTTAGCTCTGAACCCGTTTTTGTGCAGAAACAAAAGGGACGGTTTGTAGTGACCATTAAAGACATTTAAAGAGTGGTTTATGAGCTGGTTCTAGAAAAGAAGCACATCTACTTTGAGGGACGGTGAGGACCGGTGGCTGGGAGCTGCTCTACACAGCTCGGACGACAGGCGAAAGTGAGCAAAGCGGGCAGTCATGCCTTAGGCATTTCCCGAGGGCCCGGGCACCTTCGCTTCCCCAAGATCATGGAGGAGGCCCGTCAGGCGGCCGTGACTGATTTAGTGTCTGCGGAGATAAGAGCGCTTATCGGAGCTGCGAGTGAGGAGACCCAGACCCCCCCGGCCTTGCCAACTGTTTACTCACCCATCAGCGCAGCGCTTTCATCCGGCCGCCGCGGCTACTCCAGCCCGGGGCGCGGGGGGGCCTGCTAGGGGGAGCGTGTGTATTTGTGTTGACCACGTGTGGACACAGCGTTTGGCAAAACTTCTCTCAGCAAACACAGTGACTTCTGACAAATAGATAACGTGGGGGGACATCTCCACCGTGGAAATGACTGTTTTATAAAACCAAATGGCTTCTTTTCAGGCTGAAAGGTGGTCTGCCTCCATCCTGTGCGGGGATTCGTTGACGCCGAGTACAGAACAGTAAACACACACAGGAGTTAATCAGACGTGTACACACGCGTGTTTCTTCAAAGCCGGGACGGCGGTCCCAGAGAAAAAGTACCACAAGGAAAAACTCGCGGATGACAAGTGCCGCCACTACCCGCGACGAAACTTTAATCACTTAATTACTGAAACAAATCAAATACTACAAATGAAAATATTATTTTTGGTCTTAAATTTTGTTTGGCCAGTTTATTGTTCACAAATGCAAGCCAGTACGGTAGTGTGATCATTCTTCTGCTTTATAATTAAATTGAATCGACATTCAATTAAAAAAATACTTTACATATAGGCTTAAATATTAAAAATATTACATTTTAAGAACAGAAAATGTCACCGGATTATCACGACTAGCGCCGGAAAAAATACGTATCTGTTAAAAACAGCCACAAAAGCGAAGTGCTGTGAAATTAGGGGTATCGCTATCGCCGTCATAGCATTACGTCATCGTGAGTGTTGCGTGCGTGGACGTGTCCTCCTGTCAACGTGGGGACAATCTGGGGGGAAATGACTCCCGGCAATTACACATCTGAACGTGCCGAGCGCGTGTCTGTGCTCTGCTCTGCACTCGCCCCGGGCCGCATTACTGATGGTCCCACAGTCACACGGCGCGGCGCGGCGCGGCGCAGCGTGTCGCAGGTGTTGGGGTCTGACCCGGGAACGGGGCAGAGAGACAGAGACGCTGCTGTTGTCCCCCTCAACAGGCTTCTGCTCAGCACTCGGCTGTGTCCACGGGCGCGGTGGTTAGACCTGTCAGCTGGACTCCAGCAACACTAAGAAAGCCATTACTGACCGGCCGCCAGATGTGTCCAAGGCAAGCGCGCTCTCTCTCTGCTGGGGAATAAAACATCAGCACATCTAGGCTTAGAGCTTAATGGAGCACAAATCCTCTCTGCGAAGATGAGAAGAAACACAGGCTGTTTTCATCTCTACCTCCCTCCTCCTTTCCCTCTGTCTCCTCTACTTGTCTCTCTCTAACTCATTCCTCTCCTCCTCTCTCACCTCTTTCTCTTCTCACTCTGCCTCCTCTCCCACCTGTCTCTCCTTTCCCTCTGCCTCCTCTCCTCTTTCCCCTTATGTCCCTCTTTCTCCTTTCCCTCTGTCCTCCTCTCTTTCCTCTCACATTCAAACAACTTTATTGGCATGACTGATAAATTACATTGTTGCAGATACACCCAACACAGCAACAACTGTACGTACATTTATAATACAAATACATCACTGAACATTTACGTACAACACACAACACAGAACACTATTGAGAGACATGCCCTTCTGTTCCGTCTCTCTCCTCTCTCTCGGACAGGAGGGTGATCTCTCCCAGCTGTAGGAGGCTGGGTGTTTGGTGGTTTATCCGTGCTCCTCCGTGTCCGGACTCGCAGGAATTCACGAGAAACCCGCAGTGGTGGGCTGAGCGAATTCCCAGATTTCATGTTTGGAATGTGTGCCAAATTGCAATCCTCTGGAATTCCAGTGTGCCGTGAACATCTAAAACCCCATCTGCCTGCCACCTCCACCATCTGTTCTCGTCATTTACTCGTCTCTATGTCTAGGAAATTCTTTGGGCGTGGGGTCTATCCCCCCTCGCTGTGGCTGCGAGCGTGAGGTGTGTGTCAGGCTGTGTGTGTGCGTGTGGGCTGGCAGTCCAGATGTCTGTGAGAAATCAATTAGCAACTGTGTCACAGCCTGAGCCCTCTCACAACCTCACTGAACACTGATACACTCACACACAGCCACACACACGCGTGCTCCTGTCTGTTACTGACCCTTCACACACACACACACGTGTGCTCCTGTCTGTTACTGACCCTTCACACTCCACACACACACGTGTGCTCCTGTCTGTTACTGACCCTTCACACACACACACACGTGTGCTCCTGTCTGTTACTGACCCTTCACACTCCACACACATGTGCTCCTGTCTGTTACCGACCCTTCACACTCCAATGGAACTCCACACCAGAGGGACGGTATTTTCAGGAGCTCAGATTTATAAGAAGATGCCGTCTGGTTTGTAAGAAAGTCACTTCCGCTGTAAAGACGCCCCAGCATCGTCTGTGTGCCAGGAGCTGCTGTCTCTTTGGGGGCATTTTCTCAACACTGAAACACAGAAATATGCACCCAATTTCACACAGTAATGAGTCTTTAAATACTTATCAATTTATATAACACCACACACACACATGGACATACACAGTAAAGACACACAGACTAATGTTTTTTCTTTCAGATAAAATATTATATCTTTAAAATTTTGATTATAAAGTTATGTGATTGACTTTTTTTTCCTTTTTGCATCCATTAATGCAGCAGGGTATTTACTGGAGCAAAATGCTCTGCTCAGGGTTACAACAGCTATGCCAAGCCAGGGATTTGAACCTGCAACCCCCAGTTCTGGGCACAGAGCCCTGCCCCTGCAATGCAGACACAGGAGCGCTGAGGATGATGGGAGTCACACAGAAAAACAAGGATTGTTATGGATTTTGTCTTTTAAAAGAATGAGCAAGCATCTGGAAACAGGAAACATTAAACCAGATGAATCCAGAGAAGCCCTCTGGAGGCAGTGTGACAATGTCACAGAAATATTCTCATTGTTCTGAGACAATTCCTCTCCTTCACCCCGGCTCCTGCCCAGGGCCGCTGAGGACACTCTCCAGGTGGTTCTAGTCTACTGTGGGCACTGCTGGAATTTCACATGGAGAAAAAAGAGAGACATTTTGCTTCTTCCTGTGAACAAATTGTGCCACTCGTGTACAAAGTAAGACTGTCAGCTTATAATTAATAATAATAATAATTGCTTACACTTATATAGCGCTTTTCTGGACACTCCACTCAAAGCGCTTTACAGGTAATGGGGACTCCCCTCCACCACCACCAATGTGCAGCCCCACCTGGATGATGGGACGGCAGCCATAGTGCGCCAGAACGCTCACCACACATCAGCTATCAGTGGGGAGGAGAGCAGAGTAATGAAGCCAATTCATAGATGGGGATTATTAGGAGGCCATGATTGGTAAGGGCCAATGGGAAATTTGGCTAGTACACCCCTACTCTTTTCGAAGAAACGCCCTGGGATTTTTTATGACCACAGAGAGTCAGGACCTCGGTTTTATGTCATTCAAAGGACGGCGCCTGTTTACAGTATAGTGTCCCCGTCACTCTACTGGGGCATTAGGACCCACATGGACCGCAGGGTGAGCGCCCCCTGCTGGCCCCACTAACATCTCTTCCAGCGGCAACCTTAGTTTTTCCTAGGTCGTCTCTCATCCAGGTACTGAGCAGGCTCACACCTGCTGAGCTTTAGTGGGCTGACAGTTGTGAGTTGCAGAGTGATATGGATACTTATACACTATCTGCTGTCCTCTGTGCCCAATAGCTGTACTGAACATGTACAGTACCATTCCTTTATCTTTGTCAGAGTGACTATACTGTACATGTACCCCTCCTGTGTGTGTGTGTGTGTGTGTGTGTCAGAGTGACTATACTGTACATGTACCCCTCCTGTGTGTGTGTCAGAGTGACTATACTGTACATGTACCCCTCCTGTGTGTCTGTGTGTGTGAGTGTGTCAGAGTGACTATACTGTACATGTACCCCTCCTGTGAGTGTGTCAGAGTGACTATACTGTACATGTACCCCTCCTGTGTGTGTGTGTCAGAGTGACTATACTGTACATGTACCCCTCCTGTGTGTGTGAGTGTGTCAGAGTGACTATACTGTACATGTACCCCTCCTGTGTGTGTGAGTGTGTCAGAGTGACTATACTGTACATGTACCCCTCCTGTGTGTGTGAGTGTGT